>NC_134457.1:183915431-184215431 GCF_047948215.1 Lycorma delicatula
ATAACTTATTTCTTTGACATGGTGGCAGAAATATAATAATGAAGTAAAAGGATTAATCTATTTTTTTCCTTAATGAATACACAAGCTGGTTGTGTTTTTTAGTTTTTGATAATTAATTCTTATGCATTTTTTATTGCTGAATCTGAAAATAACCCTAATTTTTTTTACATCACATCAGGATTTTTCACAAATTGCAAATTTCAAAATTTGTAAAAAGTTGAAAAATTACAAAAATGTGCTACAATAAAATAGATATAAAATATATATATTTTTTGGTTATAAATTAATGTATTATATTCACTTTTTTGGCTTATACTATACATTCTTATAGTCTGAAGAGGAGAAAGGATGGTCATTGATCCCTTAATAAAATAAGCCTAATTTCTATTGTAGTATATTTTTAAATTAATTTATTTTTATTTATTAACTTTTATGAGGTACATCATACCTTTGGAAACCGCTCTCTCGCTTCACCTACCCTTAGTGATGAAGTATGTAAAATACTTACAGTTTTATTCTATGTGTCAAAGTTTCTTTGGATGACTTATACTCTGCTTGGCGCTTTCCTTCTACGTTCTCTATAGGGCTCATCTCTGTGTAACATCCAGCAATCGTCAATTATCACAGTAGTCCATTTTCTTTGATACCTCCTTTCCATTTCTTTCATGTCCTGATGAAATCTCTCACCCATTTCTTCGCTAACAGCACCCAGATTTTCAGGAAAATAGTCCACATGTGAATTTAGGAAGTGAACCTTCAAGCTCATTGAACAGCCTACATTTTTGTACTTCTGCAGGATGTTCTCAGTGGTTGATTTGAAGTTTGAATCCTTACTGCCCAGAAACATTTTTATTACTTCTTTAAAGCCTTTCCTCCAGACTTGTTTTTCTGCAACTTCCATTTGTTTCTCAAAATTACAATCTTTGGGAAGTTTTCTAATGTCAGGACCAGTAAAGACAACCTCTTTTATCTTGGCGGTTGATAAGACTGGAAATTTGTCACAGATGTATTTAAAACATTTACCTTCTTCAGGTAAGGCTTTGACAAATTGCTTCATCAAGCCTAAATTGATGTGCAGAGGTGAAAGGAAAACTTTATTTGGATCTATGAGCACTTTTCAGAGCACATTTGTGGTTCCAGGTTCTAATGAAGCTCTTTTTTGGCTAATCTTTATTATCCAATGATTTTCTCTGTCTCTGCTATCCCACTCACACAAAAAACAAGAAAACTTTGTGTACCCTCCTTGCTGTTCTAGGAGCATTGATATTATTTTGTGATTGTTACACATAATCCACTTATGATTGTCATATTTAATTTTATCGAGAACGAATTCCAAATTAATTGTTACCCTCTTTTAAGTGGACAGAAATTTCTATAGGTGTTGATGGATATGTATACCCATTGTGAAGAAGGACAACTTTGAGGCTTTTTTTGGACGAATCTATGAATAGTCTGCAAGCTGTACTTTTATACAGAATGTTAAATCACGTCAAAAGCCTACGTCCATTAGTGCAGAAAACCAATTCTCCTTCTGAAAAATGTGGATGAAAATCCTTTTTGTCTGTACTTGAACCAGGAAAATAAAGTGCCAGCAACTAGCACGTTCTTCTCTTTAAGCCTCGAACCAAGCAGTTCTGAATTTTCTTTGATCAGCTATAACTCTGTAACTAATTTGTTCAGTTAAGACTGTGAATAAAGCTCTGGTGCACAGCTATCTCTGGCTTCATATTCCTCAATGTTATCTTCATTTAAATCATTTGTGGAACAGTTTGTTTCAGATAAATTTTTTGGTAGAATTGGCACTGATACTTTGGACCATGAGGAAGTGGGTGTAAAGGAGATGGCATATTTGGATAGATGGTTTTCTTTTTCTTTTTCAAATTGAAACCATGAACACCATTTGAACAGAAGTAACAATCTGGTGTGATTTTGTGGTTCTTACCACACCATTGGAACTCCAAATCTGAATGCTTCTTGTTCACCCTTTGACTACCATCTAAGTCCTTCAACAGATGTGTAGCAAACATAGTGGGGTGCCCATGTTTTGTCTTGATCTCCTATTTTTACTCTGAATTATGTGAAGTAAACTTTTCAAATTAAACTTGTTATATTTTTTTTTGCCTTTCCATCATTAACTCACCATAAATGTAACAAAAAGAATCTACAGAATTTTTGCAGCCTCTTTAAGTCATTTTGAAAACAGAAAGTTTACTTGCTTTGTGGCCTAAAAAATGTATTTTCCATTAACAATATTGCGTTTGATCACGGAGGAAGGATAAAACATGATTTATGCATGCTGATGGTTGAAACAGCACTGATAGTAGTTGCATAGGGCATGAGTAGCTAAGATAGCTGTCAATAAAAATGTTACATCTTGTTAAGTCTTGTCACAACCTGTCAGCCAAGCCTTCCCATTGTCTCGTCAACTTAATTCAGACCCTCCCCCTTCAGACCACTGAACTGTTTTACTTTAAGGATGCATTATAAGATAAAAAAGTGAATATATTATATTAATTTATTTAAAAAAAAGAAAACTTTTATTCTAGCTTATACTATCACGTTTTTGCAATTTTTCAAGTTTTTACAAATTTTAAAATTTGTGATTTGTGGAAAATCTTGTAGTAATGGAAAAAATGGAGGTTGTTTTTGAATTTAGTGCTAAAAGATACATAGGAATCAATTATCAAAAGTTAGAAAACATTCCACACTCCAACTTTTTGCAGGCTTGTGATATCTTTAATTCACAACTTCACCCTCCTTGGGAGCAAAGAAATATTGATGAATATTTTTAATATTTTAACTTTCAAGAGAGCTAGGGCCTTAGTTGATGGCTTAAAATCTTCCCTGTGATAAAATTAATGTATCCTGCAAATTTGAAAGTAATCAGTTGGTTGGTTGTTGTGTGATGCAAAACAGACATATATACAGTATCGAATCAGAACTCGAAGTATACGGTCGTGTTGCAGTCCAACTCATTGCCTATCTTTGTTTACTCAGCTCGTTTGGTATTTGTAGAAAATTGTGTGTGAGGCAGTGATTTTACTATATTATTAGTTATTGTTCATATATGTTATAATAATTTATACTAATGTATTTTTATTTAATACCAATGTCAAACTTTACTCAGTTGCCATTTTTTATTGCAAGTGTTTTTACCTTCTATCATCAATCAAGTGAAATTGTTTGTGAAATAATAGTTGATCGATCACCTTCAACTTTGAATACCATTATGTTCCGTTAAGCCTGTGCTGTGCTGATAATATTCTTTATGAAGAAAAAAAGTTATCTCTGTGTATCATTAAAAAAGTACTGTTATTAATACGTTTGATCTGTGTCTATTAACTTTTGATATTTTCCTCATTGGTAAATCTTATACTAGTGCTCGGTTATTTTACATTAAATTCAAAAATGCCATCTGGTATCTGCAACAAATCTACTAGAGGAAGTATTAGCACCGATATTATGTGCTACTCCTGTCACAAAATTCTCCACGTGGTATGCGTGAATTTAAAGAAAGAAGAAATCCAGTTTTTTAATGAATTAATAAAAAGTGGATATGTGTAACAAACAAGAAAAGCATAAAAGCATAATGCTTCAAGATTCAGCAGACAAAAGCCACACTTCAATGGTGGTGAAATTGTGAAATTACTGAACCAAATGAGGGAAGAAAATAAGCATATGGAGAGAGATCTCAGAAACTTGTTAGATAGGTGTCATGATGATAACGAGACTATGCTTAAGCAGCTCAACTTGCAAGAAAAGCAGTTAAGTATTTGCCTTCAGAAAATTGAAGATCAAGGGGTTGAAATAATTAACTTTAAAAAAAATAAGAATGTGGAACTCCAAAAAAGGGAGTCCATAGAGCAGTACTCTACAGTGAATTGTCTTGAACTACATAACTTTCCGATGGCAAAATTGAGGATGTAATAAACACTGTCAACTCAGTAAGTCTAGCCTTAGACCATCTGATCGATGAAAACAAAATCAACTGTTCTCATAAGACTACAAAAGTGGAACAACGACAGACCATCAGCAATAATAATCAAATTTTTGTGAAGGATCGAAGGGATGAACTGCTGCAAAAGAGATGTGTGAAGCATGGTTTTTCTACACGACACTTGGCTTTGAATTCTGATATTTCTCTGTACCTAAATGAAAGTTTTTGCCAAAAGCAAAGAAAAGTCTTTACACTAACAAGAAAAGCAAAATCCGATAAAGACTACAAGTACTTACAGAAAAGAAATGATTCAATCTTAATTTGAAAAACTGATGGTGACCTGGTAATTAAACTTGAAAGTGTTCATGATGTTCGTTGTTTAACCTAAATCATGTGTGTATGTATCTTATTTCTATTCATCATTATAATAGTAAATATATTTAAATAGTTTTTTACCAGTAATTTAGTGAAATACCACTATGTATAGTTCAAAATATTTGTACTATAAGGGAAAACCTTGATTCGTTTTTGATAGAAATTAATAGATTAGAAAATTTATCAGCTTGTGTAGTTTTAACAGAGAGATGGGTTTATAGGGAAGAAATAACTGCTATCCAATTGACAATCATACTTGTTACTCAAATTGTAACAGTGTCTATAGATCAGGTGGAATAGCTGTTTATACTAAAGAATATTGATGTACGATTTAACAAACTGATCTTTGTGTCTGTTGATTGTATAAAGGTTGATTTTAAAGTAGCAAATACTGAATTTTGTCTTATTACTTTATACAGCTAGCCACTACTTTATTAATGAAATAAAAAAGATTATCTAGTTTCTATTAGTGCCTCTAATCTCTTAAGAACGGGTTATATAAATATTGATATTTTAAAATTAAATTCTTTGGTGGACGAATACAGATTTGTAATGTCTAGCTTTGATCTCACTTCTAGCATAGAAGAACCTATGTATATGTGTGGATACTCTTCTCCCATGCCTGGATCATCTATTCTTTCGTTCCAATCACTTACTGGCAGAGGACAGTCCTTTTGCTTTCAGATCAATTCTTCATCATTTCAGAATAACTGACCACTCAATGATTTCTTTACATTACACTAAATTACTCCCTGACACAGCTTCCCCCACTACTAATGGTTAATTTGATTTTTCAAAAATTGATGTGCCTATCCTTAGAAACAAATTAGACAAAACCAACTGGTCATATTTGTATATTTATTAAGATATAATGTAAATACATTTTTTGATGCATTATTAAAAACTTTTAAAAGGGTAATTCAAAATTCATAAAAAGTAAAAAAAATATTGGAAAAATATAAAAAAAAAACCACCTCATTAAAATATGAAAAACCTTGGTTAAATTTTCACTTTCTAACCAAAATGGAAAAGAAAAATAATTTATACAGAAAGTGGAATAATCAACCACGTAAATTTAAATTTTTAAACAAATACAAAAAAACTATGCAATCAAGTAAAGTGTGAAATAGCTAATGCTAAATCTCGATTCTACAATGAAATGCTGACTAGTTTGAAGAGTTATCCAAAGGAAAGCTGGCATATCATAAATAAACTTATCAGTAAAAATAAACCAAGCAACGAAATAAACCAAATTAAAGATAGCAATGGTTGAATAACGTTTGACAGTTTCTGCATTGTAAATGAATTTAATAATCACTTTCTGAATATAGCCCTACCATTTTCATCGTACACAAATAAACAGAAATGAAACCCTACAAAACTGCTATAAAACATTCGTTTTGAAAATGCAAGTCTGTCAATGTTTTTTACATCTACAACAAAAGAGAAACAGAAAATTTAGTAAAGTAGACTTGATTAAATTAGAGTAGATTCAATAAAGACTGTAATAATAAAATATCTGATATACTAGTCTTTCTCTTAGGATAGCAACTGGATAGCTCATGCGGATCCGTTTAAATATTTTTTTAAGTAAAACAAATCTCTATAATAATAATTGATTTGGTTTTAGGAAAGGCCATGATATGAAGATGCAATGCTAAATCTCTTCTCTGGTATTTGTAACAGCATAAACAGTGACTGCAAGGTTGCTCATTATTTCTGGATATAAGAAAGGCCTTCAATTCTGTTGTTCACAGATTCCTTTTATAAAAAATAAGAAATACAGTTGTTGGAGGAATCTGTGAAAACTGGTTTGCTAGCTTTCTGTCAGAAGGACCCAGCAAGTTAAAGTTGGAAATTCTTTGAGTAACAAATCCTGCATTATCTGTGGTATCCCTCAGTACTCTGCGCTTTCAGCAAGCTCTTTTTAGTATACATTAACAATCTATGTGGATGTGTTCTTAATGGTACTATTACAGTATTTGCGGATGACACAGCTTTTAGTTATAGGGCAAACGAAGAAGTGAGCTTTGTAAGATGATCCATGACAATCTCTGGAGGCTTAGCATGTTGTTTGAGTACAACTCTTTGTGGCTGAATACAGAAAAGACCAAGTTAATTTTTTTTAAATTGAGGTCAAATTTGGAGGAACTATTGGCCCTACAAATGCATACAAATAGCTGTATAGCTTGTGGTTTTAATTTTATTTGGATCAATGAAACTGACCGCGTGGAATATTTGGGAATAATGAGGTTAGATGGGCAGCTCATATACAAAAGTTAAAAAAGAACCTGTATAAGTGTGTTGAACACTTTTCATCTGCAATAATTGCCCTGAAATGAAATCTGCTATGCTTTAATTGAAAGCAGATTGCTATGTGGCATAATGTTATGGGGTGGTGCTTACCACAGTGTAATGCATTCTTGATTGTGGAACAAAAATATATAATCAGGACAATCTCTAAGAAACCTCATCTTGAATATTTGTTACCAATTTTTCAACAGTGGGACTTATTACCCTTAAGATACCTGTATTTTTACAAGGTCTTAAAAATCTTTTTTATCAAAAGTGGACAAAAACAACAAAATTACTGTTGGAGATTACATAACCTACGATAACTCGGTAACTTCATACCACAAAAAACTAATAAAGAAATAAAGAGACATTTTGTAGGTTTTACCTTTAAATAGCTCCTTGACTTTACAACATTATGCCAAATGAAATAAAGAACTTACTTATACAGAATTCAAATCTAATATTAAATGATGGCTTTTAGGAAAAGATTAGGAAAAGATGTTGAATGTTTATTTCTTTAAGCTGACATGTGATGTGTCTTCTCTATACAGATATGTATTCTTCTTTTTTATTTTTTGGAAGTTCAAATACTTTTGAATACTTACGAACATATTTACTGCTGTGTTAATTGATATAATATTACATATTGAATAAATTAAATTAACACCAAAACGCAGTTATAGAATTGATTTATTAAACTTCCAAAAGTACTTTCGCGAATGACTCGCATCATCAGTTGATGACATTATTGGTAATGTCAATTAATTATTGGTAATTAAATGAACAAATGAGAATATAAATAATTTTTTGATTAATAAGCATAAACATCAGTTGGATGTGAATTACGTTATGATGTTATGTGAATAGTTATAATTTATTCTGTCTTTAATCAAAATATTGTCTTTAAAAGTTACTTGTTTGATGGTTTTACGTGTTTGTTTGAATTTATAAATTTAGTATTTTTCTAAGATTTTTTTTTTTTTTTACTGTATTTGCTTGTTTCTAAAATTTCTAAGTTGTGTTTGTAACTGGTAATAGTGTATGTTTTAGCTGATGGTCAGCTATGTTAGAAATGCCTCTCTTCTTGTTCTTCTATGTATTAAAATGCGTTGCAAACCTTTTTTTGAAAGATATGTTGGTTTTACCGATGTATATACCATTAAAATCATTACATTTAATCTTATCCATGTGTCATGACACTTCTTTAATAAGCTCCATAGACATGGCACTTCATCAATCCTTCGTAACATTTCTTCATTGGTTATTTTCCCCTTCCATGAAATCTTCAACATCTGTCACTAGCACTACTGCTCAAAAAAAAGTTCTATTCTTCCTTTCCCTTTTGCTCTTATGGTCCATGATTCATTGCCAAATAGAAAAAACATTCCATACAAATATCTTCATCAGTTGCTTTCTCCATTTTATGTTTATATTGTTTGTGAAAAATATCTTAATTTTCTTATTGAATGCTAATTTTGCCTGTTTTATTCTATAATAATGTCCTTCAACCTTCACCCGTCTGATGTAATTATGCTTCCAAGATAGGTGAATTCCTTCACACACTAATTTATGTCCATTCATATCTATATCAGCTTTCATATCGTGCCTGCTCACTACCTGTATCTATATTTTTTCCGTATTTATTTTCATTTTATATTTGGATAATATGGCATTCCTGCTTCCCATCATCTTTTACAATCTGTTTCATTTTCAATAAGTATAGCTACATCATCACCAAATGTAATACATCTATTTTCTCCATGTATCTTTACTCCTCTACTATCGCCTAAATTTTCTCTAAATTCACATATCCTTAGTTGTGAATATGCATTGAACAACATATCTGAGAGTAAGCAACCTTCCTTGACACCTATCTTTATCTTTGCTTCCTGTTGGTGAATTTCACATCTCTCAGCTGCTACCTCATCCTTGTATACTTTCCACATCACGCTATGGTCCTGGCAATTAACTCCTACCATTATATTAAACAAAACGTCACATTGTACTCCATCAAATGCTTTTTTAAAATCAATAAACACAATGAATGTGTTTCTTATTAAAATTTTCCTTATTAGCTTCTCTATTATGTATCTTAAGCAAGGCTAGCTTCTCGTGTATCTCTTCCCTTCCTGAAGCCACACTGATCTTCTGAATGTGTACCCTGCACGTTTCCTACTAGTCCTTGTAAGATTATTGTTGTGTGAATTTTTGGTGCATGGGGCATCAGGCTTATTGTATGGTACTGTTTGCATTTCTTTGCTGAGAGTTTTTTTTAATATTGGGATGATAATACACTTTTTGAAATCATTAGGTACTATGCCAGTTTCATAAATTTTGCAGGCTAATTCATTACTATTGTATAAGCTGTTTTTACATTGTTAGCTTTAATTAGTCCATCAACTTCTTTGCATCGCTCCTATTGGTGGCTGCCTCTCTGGGTCTTCTGCTTTCCTATTAATAACATTTTTTATTTTCCTATATTCCCTTCTAACTTCCTCTGTTTCTGCTCTCTTTAGTTCCCATGTACGTTTGGATCAGTTCTTTCATCATCCACTCATTTCAAATCATGCATTTTTTTGGTTTCCTAAGCACCTCTGCTGCTTCTGATAAATCCTTTTTGATCGCATCTCATTTCTTCTCCACATTTCCTTCATGATAATTCACTATACTTTCATACTCTCTCTTTGCAGATGAACCTCTTAGGGCCCTCAGTTTGCACTTACTTTCTTCTTTATTTCTCATGTCTTTTAAATTTTAACTACATTCATTTATAATCATGTTGTCACTGTTAATATCTGGACTTGGATATGCCCTGCAGTGTTTGACCTGATTCTTAAACCTACTTCTGACCAAAATATAATCTATTTGGTATTGCCTTAGGTCTCCAGAATTTTCCAAGTTAACATTTATGTGGATGATGCTGAAATAAAGCATTAGCTAGTACCAGTTTGTATCTTGAACAGAACTCCACCAAACGTTCTTCAGGGTCATTCATTTTCTGTACCAAAACAGTCCGACTACTACTGCTCTCCCCAAAACAGCATTAAATTCTCCAAAAATTATGTGATTCGAATTGCTCTTTCCAAGCCTTTATTCATCTCTTCATAAGCAATTTACATTTCTACAACACTGTGTGCCAAGGTTAGCATACAGATTTGTATTATCACAGTTTCAGTAGGTCTGATATCTAATTTGACTAGTATTGTTCTTCCACTGTATTGTACATATCCCTTAACTCCAGAAATTTCCCTTAATTGGCCATCTTGTTTCTGCAATTCCAAGAAAATCTAGTTTCATATTCATTTCTAGTTTTAGGTTTTCAAGCTTTCCACATTGTAGTAATCTATGGACATTCCATGTTCCTAATTAACTACTTGTCTGTTTCTTTGGTTTCTGCTTTGTTAGAGTTAGATCTTTTACTGTACTCTCTTGGAGATCCGAATAGGGGACTATTATTCCGGAAACTTTTACTAAAGCATTTTCTGCCATAATTTTAATTGCTGATAGTTGGGATGTCCTTGCATACCTTTAATGGAGTGGTTTCCTTGAAAGGGTATGTTTTCTAATATAACTTCTTCAACATTTTAAGCTTTCTGACTGATTGGCAAATTTTTTTACTCTATAGTAATAAATAGTAAATATTAAAACCCTATTATTCATAACACTTACCTAAACACTAAACCAAAAATTTTTAATTGCATTACTACAATAAAAAAATATGTAATTAAACTACGAGTTATGTAAAAATCATTTTTTCCCCTATATGAATCACATTAAAGAAAAGGATGTGATTACAAAAAGTATTTAACCAAATAACAATAATGCAGAACTTGTACAAAGAAAATGTAGAATTACATTTATCAAGAATATAATACTGATTGATCTTAATAATGACTTCAGAATAGATAACATATTTGACTGTGATTAATAAAATAAATAAATAATTTTATTAAGAGTTAATGAGAAGGGAGGAGCTAAGCAAAATTAATGATAATACAAAACTGCACATCAAATATTAAAAAAAATAATAATAATAGAGGATTAACTTGAATACTAAAGGAACATTTTACTTTTAAATTGTAATACACATCCCTTGTTGATCTAATTATACTACAAATGACAACAACATTCAATTTTACATTTTATAATTATTTAATCAAACAATGACTTTGATTATTACATGCTAGATATGGGATATACTGTGAACTTATTTTGCATGAAGGAGAATGTAACTAAAGGGCAAACAAAGGGGATATTATCCAAAATGTAGAGAATATTTACATAGCCACCAGAATGGAAAAAAATCATAAATTAATTTTTAGTAGGATTTGCTTAGATGCCTTAAGGAAGCAGTGGAAAAAATAGCCTTATTGCTGCCATATTTTTGTCCTTTTCTTTTTTCTATAATAATTAAATAATTGGCTACACTCACTTGAACTGTAATATTATTCATATCATGAATGAGAAGAAAATTAAAAGAGATGAAGGGAGATTGCTTGGTTAGTAAAGATAAATTGGCAGTAGTTAAGAGTATATAAACCCATCACATTCTTCTTAGTTTGCTGTTTCTTTCTTAAGTTTCTTTTTAAAAAAAAAGTAAGTGAAAAGAAAATTCTTGGGTTAAACATTTAAAATAAAACTTTCAAAGTTTTATTTTAATTTTTATGACTGCCAATATCGTTAAAAAAAACAAACTGTGTACGTAACTTTTCTCTTTATAGTGTTTTGCATTAAACATTTCTGATATCTATAAAAAAAAATTGAATAATTGTTTTATTATATGCCAATAAGTGTAATTCTATTTCACACTAAATTACAATTTCACTATAAAAGTAGTTTTAATAATTTTATTTAATTATTATTTTTAAATTAATAATAAGTATTACAATTTTTTTATAAATAGCTATTTGTTTCCAGTAGAATTAAAAGTATTTAAGTTTGAGCTCTTGTTTACGCACTAACTATAAAAATATCTTGACATAGGAGAGTCAAACCATGATTATTTTTGTTTAACTACCCATTTATAAAATCATCATCTTCTGTAAGTTAATTGAAAATAGATCTCTAGACTTTTATTCAAATAATATTAACTAAAACATTGGTTTTATTTTATATGTACATTAAAATCATTCAGACACAATATGGATATGGGAAGTGATTATCCTGTCAATTTCTGGATTTGCCACTGTCATCATGGGTTGAAATTGTGAAAAATATTATATGAATTCAAAATTTATAAATTTTAAAGAAATGCTTTAGTTTTACAATATTTCATGTTACTTTATGAGATTCTCTTTGTGTTTCAAAAACATCCTTAGGTTTATTTCATGAAAATTATATTAAATAATAAAACATTTCAGTTTTTTTTAAAATTAGACTCCTGTCACTGATTAGTTTGAATCTAAAATACTATGAAATAAGTATTATAATTATATTAAAATGATTGTTAAACCAATTTATAATTTTGACTTCTGAAATGTGAAAGATAAAAAGTACTTTGATATAAACAGGAATAGAGTCACCCATATTAAAATATGAAAATATAAACATTTTATATAAAAATGTAAATAATTTATATTAAATTCAGAAATTAACAAAGTGATATTTAAAAGGTTCATTCATTCTTTATTTATTTGTAAAAAACACAGTTGCCTGAAAAAAAATGCTTTCCAATATACTGTGTAATTTGCTACATAAAAAGAATGAGCAGGCTGAGAAACATTACTGACTTAATTAATGATGAAATTAATTTGAATAATAATGAGATAGTGGTAGAAGAAAAATAAAATAGCAGAAAATTCTTATGAAAACATTTGTCAACTTGGTTTAATATTCCTATTACCTTATATGCAAAACTGATGACATATAAATTGAACTGAAGTAATTTATTGAAGATTTAAAGAATAATAACAATTATTTCCTAATGGAATTGCACCAAACTTAAGTAAAATCAGAGTAGTTTAACTGAAGTGTTAGAAAATAGTCATTACATGAAAGCAGGGTTTGTTCAGAATTTTTGGTTATTTTTATTGATTGTAAAAATCTTAATAGATTAGATTATCTTTATATTGAGAGGTTCAAGAGATAGTCATAGTTTAAAAATACACTAACAAATCCATTGGGTTTGTTGGATACTCATAAATACTAATTATTATCCTAGGAACTAAGATGTAACTGTCCTAAGGAACACTAGTACATATTGTTTTAAATAATAATAATTGTACCAGTACAGATATTTTCATGATATTTTGCAGATATAAGATTTCATGAATGTGAACCAGTCAACTGATCCCTTTGAATTATAGTAGAGTTAAATTTGGATAATCCATGACAAATAACTCAAATTATAAATTCTCGTCTGCATTTCCTTCAAGTTTTATTATTTCTTTCATGTTAAAAATTAGCAGGATAGCCTTTCATTCAAATCTTAACTGAAATATTAGAATTTATTTTCATGCACTTGAAAAGTAATCAAGTACAGAAATCAGTTTTGTGACATGAATATCACAGTTGAACCCAAAACTGTTTGTGATGACCATTCACAAACATGTAGAAAATATCTGAAGAATAGTGCAGGTTCTACGGATAACTTTATGTGACTTCATTAAATATCTTTTAACCATTTAATTTTTTACCCATAGTAGATAAAGAATTTGTGGGATTACTTTGATTTTTTTTTAATATTTATTTACAGGATTTTTTGCAGTTGGAGATTACATTACTTCTGATTCAGTTCCTTATTTACAACTGATGAAAGAGGATATTTACTATGAACATGTTCTAACAGTTGTTCCAAAAGGTAACTAGTGAAAAAATGCAGATTTAGTAATTTTTAATCGTAATTATGTTATTTTTTTGTAGAGGTTTATTCTTATTGTTGTTAACAAATAATTTTTTTATAATGTTAACATGGTAGGCTAATGAATGAAGGTAGTAAAATATACTTCTTGATTACTATTTACCATGTAATGATATGAAAAAATTGGGTTCTGATTAAAGTTATTTTGAAATTATTCCTTCAGTGTTTCTCATGTCATCTTCTGTAAAAAACAAAGGCTTGAGTGATACTGTAAGATAGTAAATTCTGTTGATTTTTACAATAATTTATGTTAAATATGTGAAGTATGATACAGTTCTGTTTACAAGTGGAGATCAGTGTATTCTGATTATTTCTTTTTGTTATTTCCTGTAATTTTCCATCTGTTTTCTGTTTTAATTTTCTATATTCTGTTAAAAATTTTCTCAATATTTACATTTCCGCTAGGATTATACTAATTACTTAATGTTATTTCTACCCTTCCTAGCATTGTCATTAATATTTATAGTTGACACATTTTGGAGTACCTTCATTCTCAAAACTACTTTTAGAACTGAGTCTGCCTGAATTGGGATCGTCAAATAAATAATGATGTTAACCTCATCTCTACTTACTTTATATCTCTTTACATCTCTAATTACTAGCTTACTTCTCATCTCTATTTTCATGGCATCTTCTGCTTAAAATCCCCTCCCACTCTAATAGTTAACATTGCAGTGGTTGTGCAGTTCAGCAATATGCGGTTGATGGCACGGAATATTATTGTAATTCATGAGGATTTTTTTTAGTACTAAATTTTTTTAAAATGAACTTTATCAGAGTTGGGGGGGTGTTCTTTTACAAGTGTTGATGCAGTAGTCCTCTGAAGTAAGTAACTTGGTTATGGCAATGGATTTGCAGAAATTGGAACATTGATCAGTCATTAAGTTTCTCACTAAAAAAGGGAAATGTCCAAAGGACATCCATAGAGTGATGGTGAATGTGTATGGTAATGATGCGCCTTCACAGTACCAAGTGAAATTTTGGTCCAAATAACTTAAGTGGAGCAGGGAGTCCATTGAAGATGATCCTTGCAGTGGAAGGCAATGTGTGAAAGCAACCACACCCGACATCTGCCAGAAAGTTGACAGATTGGTTATAGAAGGAAGGCGTGTTGGGATTGCAATATTTTCTACAGAATGCGGGGTGTTCAAAGGAACCATTATAAAAATACACATGACAAAATCCAGTTTCCGATGGGTCCCATGAAACCTAACACAACATCAGAAGCAATGTCGTGCGCAGTTGAGTGCTGAGAGAACTTACAGCTGCATGAAAGGAATCCTATGGATTTTTTAACAGTTGGTGACTGTTTATGAAACATGGGTTCATTACTGGGATCCTGAGACCAAACAAGAGTGCATACAGTGAAAACACAAAAGATCGCCAACACCCAAAAAATTCAAGATCCAGCCATCATCAGCTGGGAAGATCATGGCCACAATTTTTTGGGATAGTGAGGGAATTTTGTTAATTGAATACATGAAGCACAAGCAGACTATCACTGGTAATATCTACACTTAGTATCTTCAGAAGCTATAGGCAGCAATAAAGAAAAAACGACGAGGAAAGCTAACCAAAGGTTTCTTGGTTTTGAATGACAAAGCTCCAGTCAACTCAACACACGTTGCAAAGCAAACTTTGAGGAAGTGTGAATTTCAAGAACTTTCTCATCCTCCCTACAGTCTAGACCTGGCCTCCAGTGATTTTTTCTTGTTCAGAAACCTCAAGAAAAACCTTTGGAGCAGATGTTTTCTTAACAATGATGAATTGAAAGCAACTGTTTCAGGGTATTTTGAGAAGCAGGATAAAAATTTTTTACTCTAGCTTAACCTCTGTGTAAGTTAAATGGAGCAAGTGTATCAAAATGCAAGGGACCTATATTGAAAAATAAAAATGACACTACTCCCTTCTACTCTCTCTAAGAGAGTTAGATAACCTTTTGAGTGCCCTTCTTACCAGAGCTTGAAATAATTCAAGTTTAGTTTACATCTCAATGAATACATGAAACAGTACCTGCTAATGTTTGCTTCATCTCTTACAAAAAAAGAAAACTTATTGATTTTAGTTTACTTTGAACTTATATTCTTAGAAAAAGTGATATATCATTATAATTTGCTTAAATCAAGCAATTTTCATGGAATGTTTGTTGTATATCGGCATTTATTTTGATAACATCATTTTTAAGAGTTGGAGTCAATAAATATTTTTGTATGGTTTTTCTTATAAGTAACTTACATATTGAAAACCTTGTACTTTTGGTGAATGGAATACATATTTATACGCTATACTGTCATAGTAGCTTTATAACAAAGGTTTAAAAATGACAACTTTAAATATATCACATTGTTGTTCTGACCTGTATTGGTGCCTAAACATGAAATACACAGATGTTCTTTTATCATGTAAAGAATAAAAGTATTACTGGGCAAGTAGAATTTGATGAAATATTTTTAACATCCAATGATTTTACATGAGATGGACCAGAAAACCTCACAATATTCAATAATTCATCATTCAATCATTCACATCATTCAATAATAATACTTAATATAATGTATACAGTATATTTACATATGAAGATATGCACATTATTATATACACCTAATAGTAATGTATTTAAAAGCAATTTCTTAAGTAAAAGTTACATGGTTCTAATAAATGACTGATTATGAGTTATTATTCAATAATCCTATATTTCTCAATTATGTTTGTATCTTATCTAAACTCTCCTGGTTAGGCTTGATTACTTAAAACAAAATTCAAACTTATCTGATGACTTAAATCATAAAAAAAACTAATTATAGAAAAAATAATTTATTGGCTTGGCAAAATCATATTATGTTTGTATAATTTTGGTGTCATATATTATTTTACTTTTAAGATAATTATAATTTTTTGTCAATTTATTATAAATGTTTTTTACTTTATTTTCCAGGATCTCCATACTTGAATAAAATTAATAAATTAATCAGTCAGATACAAAATGCAGGTCTACTGTTGTTATGGGAACGAGAAATGGCTAGACATTATCTTTCTCTTGATATTCAGTATGGTGTACACCAAAGTAATGTAATAGAAACTGAACATGAACCAACTGGTTTACAAGTAAAACATATTTTGGGCAGTCTCATTTTTCTTGCCATTGGGCACACCATTGCAGCTGTAACACTTTTCTTGGAGTGGTTTTGGGTTTGGAAAAAGGCTCACCATTCAAACAATGTTCACTCTTTGTGTTAAATTTTACACCAAGAAAAATGGTTTTTATATCATTATTTTAGAATGTAGAAACTAGTTTTATAACATATGTTTTAACTAATTTGACTAATAATTAGGCATTCCTCTAATTTAAATTTTATTTTAGAAAGAGGTGTGTGAGGTACAAAAAAATCTTCATAAAAATTTAAAAAATTGAACTGTATTATTAGCCTGTAAATTATTAACTGTATTAGCCCTTGAAGCATTTCCAGAGCAATATCTGGAGATCTACGGTGATGAAAACAGTTACATCTTCTGGGTATTTATGCTGGGTCAAAATAACATTCTTTTCACTTCATCTCATTTTTGGTAAGAGAAAAACTGTCAAGGAGTCAAATTAAACAGGGAAGAGCCTTAGGGTAACAGCCACATTATTGGCCAAAAAACTGTTGGTTGTTGGATTTCAAAAAATTGTTGGTAGGCTGGGATTTCATTACACTAAAGCAATTCAGTTACTTAGAAAAAGATTTCAGAGAGTAAAGTTCAACAAATAAAAGATTTAGGATGACAGCTGAAAAGCCTAATGCTGCTGTCATGATGAAGGAATCCAATTTTTACTGTTTCAGCATAGGATGAATCATCCCAGCAAACAGAAATTCAAGCTATTGAATTTTTGTCTCTTTTTTCATCACTGAGGAGTTTTTAGTCACGCTTTATTTGTTTATAAAATAATGTGCAGTAGACCTTAACAATGTGTGCTACTGTAATATCCAAATTCAACCAGGAGTTCCTTACAAGTCACTTTGTGAATGTTTATTGGATTCTTTATCACTATTTTTCACAGGTAAGCAAAAAATGTCCAATCAATTTAATGTTCCTTTTATATTCATCATGAAAATAAATAAATGCTGTTTATTAATCAATATCTGTGTTTTTTAAAATGTACTTATAAGTAATTATTAACATTGTCATATTATAGACAGTTTATGTAAAATATGTTAAAAAAAATGATTATATTTTTGGTGCGTGTAAAAATAGAATATTAGTTTAACAGCATACTTAAACTTTGAAATTATTCATATATAAAGAACATGGTTGATATATAAGAAAAACATTCTAAAAATTAAGCCTTTTTACAAATCAGAAAGATCCATATTTATGTGTTCTTTGATATTATTAACCTCTACTTTAACACACTTGCGCAAAAACCATCAACATATCTCATAAACAGTAAAAAAACAACACATACACACATACAGTAGAATAAACACCTGAAATCATAACCTTAACATGAGCTATAATGGAAGAAGATTACATTACGTAGAACAAATGTTACAGTCAGCTATATCTATGAATGGGTTTCCCAATTTCTATTTTTCAGTAAAAATATTGCTGCAGTGTTTCAGAAACACTGTGGGTAATGAGGAACATAATATTAGAATGTTTTACTTTCATTGGTATGTTGATGACATCAAACCCCCCAAGAGAAAGGAAACATAAGACCATACTGCATTATATTTCATATATACATCCACAATTAACATAACAAATTTTCCTTTTCATTGAGAACTATAAACAAAAAATAATATTAGAAAATAATTAAGAAAAAAATAATAAAAAACACTTTAAAGATGTATAGAAAACTCATTTCAATTGACATCCTTATTTACAACACATCTAATCACCCACACAACACAACTATATCACTTTCTTACTGACATACATACCACTTTTGTCAGCCAACAACTACTAAAGAATTACACACAATCAAACAGCTATTAAGCTCTGCTGGATATTGGTTTTATAGATCTTAGTGTAGCATTAAGAAAAAGCTATCCACACAACAGAAAATTCATAACTACAACATAGATCAGCCAACAGTCGTATAAAGCTGCCATTTTAGCTTTCAGTGCCACTTTTAAAACTACAAACAAAATATACTAGATTACATTAGAATCTTTACAAAACTTACTGACTGATATTGTAACTAAGGATACACAAAAAAAAACTATTGTGATTGCACTAAATACTACATTAGACAGACAAGACCCACATTCTGACATAAATTCTAGAAACATTCACTACATCAGAATCAACTTTTGGAAGTCATCTGATTGAAAGGAAGACTTATATACAAAAATATCAAATATAACATAAAAATTTTATTCAAAGCAGATGGAAGCATATTTCAATATAAATATATTAACAGAACTCTTACGAAGTAAGAGTAACTATATAAAATTCAAACTTTGGTAACTCTTTCCATTTTATTTAACTTAATCTTACACCATTTTCTTCAGAATTAAATTCTCTACAAGTTTTCTTTAAAAGTGTTATGTGTTTATTACCCATTTAACAATGTTATTGTACATCAAACATAAAATCAGGGTTTTTACCCTAATTTATTTTATTTCACTGCAGATTTCTCAAAAACTACTGCAGATATAATTCTGGAACTATCTTATTCGATTTTTCAGCTCAAAAACTACAAAAAGTTACCAATTTTGTTCCTTAATTAATGTCCTAAAAATTTCAGTATGACTTCATTCCATTGGGGTAGCTGAAATCTGAGCAAAGTTTTTCATTGGCCGTAAGTCGCAAATTAAGCATGTAAGGACGTATGTTTATATGAACTTTTTGCATTATTTTCACGAGTAGAATAAATTATGAAATTCCCTTTCTTTCTTTTCCTGTTTAGCCTCCGGTAACTACCGTTTAGATAATTCTTCAGAGGATGATATGTATGAGTGTAAATGAAGTGTAGTCTTGTACATTCTCAGTTTGACCATTCCTGAGATGTGTGGTTAATTGAAACCCAACCACCAAAGAACACCGGTATCCACGATCTAGTATTCAAATCCGTGTAAAAATAACTGGCTTTACTAGGACTTGAACGCTGGAACTCTCGACTTCCAAATCATCTGATTTGGGAAGACGCGTTCACCACTAGACCAACCCGGTGGGTCGATTATGAAATTCCCAGGAGAACTTTATGATACAGTCTGTACTTTTAACCCAAAATACGAATTTTATTTCGTTATTTTTTTATAAATTAAAACCTCCTCATTAATATTATTTTTAATTGTTTTTCCTTTTTATTATTATTTTCATTGTATACTTTTAACATAACAATTTAGATCCAGATTTAAATTTAGATCAAGAAACTGCAGCAATATTTCATAATGGGCAGAGTATGCAGAATGGTCATTACACTTGTATATCAAATGAGAAAACATATTGGATTTCGGTAGATGATTTAAGCATTCATAAATAAAGATGGCCAAGAAATTCGAGAGATACCTACATATTTTTCTTAGAGAAAAAGAAATAATCAACATACACTATAACTACATACATAAAAAAAACTGCCCCCCAAAGAAAAACATTTTTATTTGAAAAGAGACTAAAGTACAATTATTTTACCTGAATACCAACAAAAATAGAATGGTATAAGAAAAGTTCTCTAAAACAAAATTCTTTGCTTTAAATACAAAGAAGAAATATTTAGTAGATTAAGTCATACAAAAAAAATGGAAAATATTACAAAAATTCACTTCCACAGGGCAATTCCAATTACAAATAATTAATAGCAAAATAGTGTTACTGTAAAGATGTTGCTCTTAATGACTGAATTCCTAACAAGAAAGGATAGTCCTTGACAGATAAAAATAGAGAAAAAAAATGGTCTTTTGGCAAGTAAGTTTTTATCATTTTTTTCAAGTTTTTGTATGACTATTTATTAAATATCTTTTCTCTGCGTGTGAAGCAAAGAATTTTGTTTTAGAAAAATTTGAGTAGCAAATAGTATTCAGTTTGTATATCATTTTTTTTTTTTTGGATTCATGACAAGCAATTGTTTTTTTGAGATACCTTCATTCTGTAAGCATTTGTCAGCAGTTTGTATTATTCAACATTTTCTTTTATGTCATAAGTTATGAACAGAATGTTTATAAAAAAATACAATTTTCTTTTAAAATAGGGAAGTAAAATAAATTTAAGGTTCTAAATATTGCAATATAAACACATGTTTATACAAATTAAAACATTTTTATTATTGTTATTTATATAAATTAATTAAATTTTGTTAATACTCACTATTACTGTTCTTATTAAAAAGCAGAATTAAAATAAATTTATATAACATTAATTTATTTTGGGTTCCTGTTTAAGTAACTGTTATAATTATGTTATTAATTAATACTTTTTATTTAAAACAATATTTACAGTTCTTAATTGAATGAATATATTTTCAACAATAATTCAGTTTCAAATATTAGAAGATATGTTAAAAAATTTATTCTACATAAGTTATAAATTGCATAAGGTTATCTCAGAACCTGACATAGTAGTGAATTCATACATGGTATCAAACATTACCAAAATTACCTGAAGGATTGTTGGAAATAGAATGTGAACACACTGATTTACTGCCGTGTGTTTTTATTGATTAATCAGATGAAAAAATTGATACATTGATGTATATCTGCAAAATTTAAAACAATCCTTTTGTTTATTTATATAATGCTAATTTTTTTTTTTTAATATGACGTAAATTACTAATAATATGACCTAAAAACTACTACATCATTCTTGGATTGTTTCTAGAATTTTTCTGTAACATAACAACAAAATTCTTATTGAACATACCTGGAATGTTTCTGAAGTGGTCAAAACATAACACAGGCCATCAAAAAAATTTTTTAACATTAATAGCGAATTCTTATGGGTTTTTGGTGTTGAATCCATATTTGACCTCAGTTTTTTTCTGTAACCCACAGTTTTGTAACATTGTAACTTCATTATAAACTAGAAAATTAGTGGAACTTATGATAGGAATGAAAAATAAACTAATTTACAATATCAACAAAGCTTTTACTTAAATATGAACTTGAAAATACCTCTTTGTTGCATAGACTTTATGTAACTATTGGCTTATATTTCCTTTCCCTCTTCCCCTTAAAGCTTATGATATAGCTTTTTATCCTGTGACTTACTTGCTGAACTTCTCAGAGAAGTGACCAACAGTAGTCTCCCATCATATTAGTATTCCAGTCATCCTGATACCGTCTTTCCATCACTCAAATGATGAAAAACCTTGCTCCTTGCTGATATCACCCAAATTGTCTGGAGAAAAAATCAAAGTAACTGTTCAAAAAGTGAATCTTCAGGCTCACCAAACGTCCTAGCTTTATGAACTTTTCCAGCATGTTGGTTATAATAGAAGTATAATGTGGGTCTTTTTTGTTGCCCAAGAACTTGGCAACAACCTGCTTAAATAATAACCAAGCCACTTTGCTGGTCAAGTAGTGTGTATGACACTTTCAAATTGATACATATCATCCAACCATAAAAAGAGTATTTTTTTTAAAAATTATATCATAATAAACACATTTTCATAAGTTTTCTTCATATGCACAAAATGAGCAACAGTTAATGATGCATAAGTGTTACCATTGTATAACAGAACAACCTTTAAACTAGTTTTAGAAGAATCTATAAACACCCTGCATTCCTCCTTTTTATACAATAATGAAATTCATTCATCAAACTGGTAATACCTGAGCAGTACACTAAATCACTTTTTTGTTTGAAAAATTGAGAAAATGTTTGTCTCTTCTCCTAAATCCATAAATATTTGTTCCAGCTGGTAACAGATTCTTTTCTTTGAGTTTGGAGCCAACCAGTTCAGCTTTCTCCTTCAAGCCCAATCCCTTACCTTTCAATCAAGCCCAATCCCTTACCAAATCATTTAGCTCGGTTTGAATAAACAATTTAGGTACTAAATCCTTTGTAATACATTGAAACTCATCAGGAGCTTGTTCATTTGCATCAGATTGGGAATCATTAGACATATCCAGGATAACTTCATCAAAAACCTCTGGAAGTTTCGGGATAGGAAGGATCATGGCTTACTGGACAAATGGCAGATGGAAGGTTATGGTATTTTATTACTTTTTTATATTTTGAGTTGTAATCAGTAGCATCAATGCTAAAAAAGTAACAATCATTGGAGTGGTTTCTTGGCTCCTTCCATATAACTAGAATAGCAAATCAGAGGCTTGTTTTTCCTTTTTTGACATTTTTATAAAATCTTTAACATGTACATAGCCTACCTTGTGTGGTGTCCACAAGTTATCCTAATCACCAAGTTTAGACCCAAAGTAGGAGAAGTACACTTATTTTAATGAACTCCATAATATTACTTTGATGTTTTACCACAAATATAACAAACACTGTCAGGAAAGTTTTTACAACCACGACTAGCTGTTGTACGTCCATAAAAGGTAGAAAAGTGGGGTTAGGTTAGTATAACAAAACAAACAGCTGTTTGTTTCATTTCATATATTTTTTTAAAATTTTAAATATTTGTTTAATTATTGAGGTTGAAATGTGAAAAAATTATGGGTCATGTGGCTTTTTATTGTCATATTCATATTCAACACACAAAAAACCACAAAAATAAGGTAAATTTATTCAAAACGTCTTCTCATTGTTGGTCTGTGTAATGAAAGAGAATTGTATTATTAAGGTATACAGTAAATATTTCTTGACAATACACTTTGTTGATTTTTCTTTTTCTGTTTTATCTTGCATAAGCAATCAAATAGCCTGGTACTCTTTATCAAAAAAGTTAATAAACAAAAAGCATAAACTCCCTCACTACATAAGAAACTTATGTAAAGAAATTATGCAATAAACTCTAGTGATACTTACACAAGAAATTCTAGTGATTGCTTATTTTTAATTCAATATGACAAGTAAAATATTTAGTACTTGTAAATTTTGTTGAGTCCTTGACTACCTGTTTACTTTGACATGAACTAAAAGTAAAGAAAAGCGTTTTTGTATTTGTATTATTATTTGTCAACATATGAACACTAAAGCCTTCCATAAATACAATGTTTGAAGAAAAACCAAAATCACTGAATCAAATTTCATTATATTTTATTAATAAGAAGACTTGTTCTTCCTGTACTGTGGGAACAAATAGATTACAGCTTTTGTAACATTTACATTATCCTTACTAAATTTAGTATTAACATATTATAAACATTTACCAGTTGAAAAGTAATAAACTGTTTTATAATTTACACAATCTCTTAAATATACTATAATTCCTTCAATATGCGAATCTGAAGTCACATCTAAGAAGAAGACACAACTTAGAATTGCTAATAAAAAGTTCATTGTTTCAAGCTGGATAAAAATGTATGTTTCTGTCAGAAACATTGTGTTATATCATTCTAAATATCTTGATGTAATCATCACATTGTCTAGGTTATGAAGTAGACTGAATATAAATCTAGATTCTTAACACTTTATTAACTGGTTTTATTATACCTGAAATTCTATTTATATACCTAATTACAAAGTCTTACTTATCATCTGTTTTCTAATTTTCAATTGCTCATTTTATAGAAGTAATGTACTATAATTTTATCAATATTACTTTGCATTCAAAAGATTTTGTTTTTAGTATTTGATTGTTTCTTATAATGTTTCTCATGTAATTTTTTTTCTGAAATTATCTTCATTGACTCATTCTTTCACTTCTGTTAATGCTTCTAGATTCTTCAACATTCAAGATCATTATATTCTTTGGATCTCCTGTTTTGTTCTTGGAATTCTTTTAATATTTTTTCACTGAGAAAGACCTATCAATGTTATACTTTTTAGGATTTTTTTAAGATTTAGTTTCTTTCTTAATCCCTTTAGCGTTTCTTTATTTAATCATTCCTAGATATTTAAGAGACTTATCACAGTTAGCACACAAATAAAAACAATTTTTTTTTTCTGTAGTTTGATTTTCCTTTCTAGTTATAAAACTGGATACTGCATGAAATGTATTGCAATGCTTGTCAAAATCTATATTATCACTGTACTAGTGAATGACTACATTTATTATCACTAAAACCCTACTTAACCTTGACACAAGAAAAATTTAACATGATCATTGACAAATTCTCATTTAAATAATGGTCCGAAACATATTTATAATATTGTCATAATCACTTTCAGACTATTATGACTTATACACTTAAAACTATTACAAAATATGAAACAGATTTATTATACACAATCATGGACACTTGTAACTCGGTGTATCTATGTACAGAATGCTCATTTCATCATTTTACTTACTGGAGCACAGTCCAACAGCATGTGTATCAGTACAATAAAAGAATTGAAAAATATTTTGCTAAAAGTTCCATTACCATTTTTCTATAAACTTTAGATCTGGTTTTTCAGAAAATCAAAAGTTTTAGTTTGGTTTGCACTATCCTGTTCTTAATCATAGAATAAATTTACATTTTTAAGAATAATGTATTTTCTACATTCATTCACTGTGCTGTACATTTAACATAATTTGCAAATATCAAAATATTTGAATCGATATAATTTATTAATATGAAGAATTGTGGGTCCAAATTGGGCAAAACTTCTGATGGAGCAGCATATATTCCTCAGAGGTTTTATCAGCCACTTTCACTCAGAATGAGTGAAACCTTAAGTAGTTTCTTAAGTAACCTTATGAAATTCGTAAGTAAAACCTTATGCAGTTTAATATTATTACACTAATGCCAAATTGGGCAAGTTTTCACTCAATAGATGCAGCTGGCATTACTGAATGTAAAAAAAACACAAAGACACTCTAGCATAAACCTTTCTTATAATGCCAACCAAAAACATGACCAGCGAGTACATCAACTCTTTAATTACTTAGAATGCTGACGTAAATCTAAGTATTCTAATCACCTTCAAAACATCATTTTGTGTCACCATGAGCATTCCAACATTCCCTCAGTATGATCTTCCTCATGACTAATTAAAATCAGATCCTTGAGATCGATAAACTGATTGAAGAATGAAACAAATATAATTCCTTTGTGTCGGTTATCATTCCATAATACAACTGAATTAGGATTTTGATTTTTTTAGTAATAAATTAATGTATTTAAATAGATTTTCTAATTTATGTTTTATCTTGTATTCCTTTTAAACAAATTCTTCACATGCTTCAACAACATAAAAGCCGCAAAGTCATGAGTAAATCTCCTTTTCTTAAAATTATTATAAAAAGAAATCATATTTTAAAATAAAACTAATATGTTGTGAAAAAACCATCCTGGATATTCCTTATCTAAATTTCCAGCAAGGAATATGCATTTATAAGACTCTTTATCTTAGAAAAACTCGCTGGATAATTGTCAAACAGAGATGTATGTGACTTATACTGCAGATCAGTCACCTACTTTTAGAGACCGATAATAAATTAATCATCCCTTTTAAAATCAAAAACTTCCTTCTTGCAGTCAAATTATTTCTATTCTCAGAAAATTATTCATGGCACGTGACACAATTCATCCACCAAACGAATCATAATTTCAAATTCACTTTGCAAGGGGAACCATAGACCTTATCTTTTCAGATAAACAGTGATTAAACTGGGATAAGTAAAGATTTTACATTAAATTGAATGTAGTCTGTGCCTTCTCTTGCATGAGTAAAGTGATCCAAGTTTTAAAGCATACAAATTATTAAAAAAAAAAAAAAAAATAGGTAATTTTCTTCCTTTTTACCTATCAGTGGGGAGTTCTGGTAGAATGATGTAAAATTTCTGCATATTTTAATGATGTTATATTTACATACTTCATACTTTTTTATCCTCTAATTTCATTTGGTTAAAATTTCTTGGGTAGTATATTAAAGTGAGGTGTATTATTCTACTCTCTTCCACATACTATTGCTACTTTTGGATCACTTTGTGATAGTTAAGAGTACAGTTGAGAAGTGAAAAAAAGATTAATTTTACCAGTTTTGATGTATTTCAGTGCATTTTTAAAATAGGTTTCAGAGTTTTTGCACCCTAATATTTTTATATTCAAATCTATATTTAATAAAAAAATTGGAAATAGTGAAAAATAAGAGCCTTGATTTTTCTTTTTGAAAGTGAAACTGTATGGTACATTAATAGACTTGAAAAATATAATAAAATATTATTTTACAGCGGAAAAATTTTAGCAGACAAAAGGTATGATTAAAAGAAAAAGAATAAAATGAGTTCAGGAGAGAGAAATAAAAACAAAATATAAAATGTATAAAAAATGAATATTTAAGATATTTTCTGTTGTAAGACATGAGAAATAGGAAGGTTAAGAAGTAATGTAACTGAAAATGACTTTTCTTCTTTTGAATTCTCATGATTAATTCTTGAATTTAAACCTTTTCAGTATTTGAGCACTTAATGTGTCTCTTAACTAAGCCTCTGGAGCTTCATGATGATCCATTGATTGAAAAAATACAGTTTTAATTTTTTATACAAAAAAAGTTTTATGTTTAGTATAGAGTACATTTAGTAAACATTATTCACCAGGAAATTATACAGACAAATAAAAAATGTTGTTAAATATGTTTGTGAAGAGTGCAATTTTCTTTATGAAATAGACTGTTTGATCATTTTTGTTATAATTTTTCTCTTTTGAATAACTAGAAAGGGTTTTTAAAAAGGAAAAAATATTTCTCTAAGAAATTAAGTCACAAACATTAATTAGATATCAAATTCATCTAAAAGGATCAGTAAGTAGATCTTAGTTCATCTTACAATTTGAGTATATATATATATATATATATATATATATATTTTAAATAGTAATTTTTCTTGCAATCTCCTTGACAATAATGTGAATCAAGTTCTTTGCATATAATGATGAAATATGACATAACTAATTTATTCTTTTTTCTAGTTTCATGTGAGAGAAAATAATATATATGTGTTTCAGTAGATACTTAATTTTCAGAGATTGAACTGATTTTCATCGAAGAATTATTTTATATTTTAATTTTTATTATTAATTGTATTAAATGGAATGCCTTCTATATTTTTTGAATGGAATTATTTATTACTGGCATTTTATCATGAATTTTGAAGGTTAGTTTAAGAAGATAAAATACCAGACTGTTACTGGATGAACAGACTATGGAACAATAAATGTAACATACTTGTAATTTCAAAAGCCCCCATCAGTGTTTTAATGATAAATTTGTAAGTGCTATCTATTTATTACGAATTTATTGTTATATGACATATTTAGTCAAATAAACTTATAGATTATCTTTTATAATTTTCATGCACTGTTTTTGTTAGTAATAATTATTATTACTACTATGAGAACATGTAATACGGTATTCAACTGAACAACTGAATATACTGTTTGGTTACATTGTGAAACTAATATTGGTGTCATACAGGATTTTGTTTTTGAAGTTACTACAGTTATCTGTAAATGATGCAATTATAATGAAATACTAAAATAAAAAAATGTGTAAGTTAATTAAATTATTCGTAGAATAAAAAAAGAACATGTGGAATAGAACCATTTATTCATACAATATTCATTGTGGTACCTATACACTCGTATAATTACAAACACGATTTTCCACCTGAAATATATTACAATTGCAGCAGTGTGTGTTGTTACAGAAGTGCATATTCTTGTTCCTCAGGGACTTTATCATTTAATTCTATCCATAATTAACAAATGTACTTTTAGACTGTTTCTGTGACTGTATTGTTAAATACAGAATTATTAATAACTATAATTTAATGTTATTTTTTTTAAAGATCAGTATTATTTTTATTTGTGAACTAGATAATAACAAATTTATGTAATGGACATTTTTTTCTCTAGAATGATGAGAGAATATACCTACACAATTTACTCTTAATTTTTACCTGAACAATGATAAATTAATAAAAAAATATAGAAAATGAAAAAAAAATGGTAATATACTTCTCCAAAAATATTATTTTAATTTAAAAATATGTAGAAAAAAGAAGAGTTACGAGATGTTTGTTTGTAATGGAATAATATTTACCACAATTTTATCATAAGGTACAAGTTTTATTTCATTTATATAAGAATGTAGTTTATATTTGAAAAGTTAACATGATTTGATAATATCTAAGAATTTCAGTCAAAAATAAGCAAATAGGTGATTTTTCCTTTTCTTTATCTGTGTATCATTAAAAATTGATTTATTGACATTTAAATGAATTTTTATTAATCCTGACTGAAATATCTGCTATTTCTTAATGTTTTCCCTTCTGGGAAAATAGTTTGTATTGATGATTTTTTCAATCAAGATCTACACCACATTAAAATATTCTCTCTACAATAACTAATAACTTTACTCGAACACATATGGAAAGAATGTGATGTCATTTTTCATTAAAAATATTTTAAATGTTCAGGAATGATATTAAAAAAGAAAATGCTCTTCAAATGAAATTTACCTGTATGTTAAATGTTGAAAATGTTTTTTTTGTTAGTCATAATTATAGTTTTCTACTACTATTAAGGATCTTAATTTTTTTTGTGAATAATATAAATAGCAATATTCAGTTTTTTGATTGTGTTGATGTTTATATCATATATATATGTAATTTGGTTGGTTTTTACAAACATCTTTACTACTTCCCAGAAGAAAGGTCAATAGTTGTTAAATCCAGTAACTATGAAATCTAAAATCCCTCTGAAGATATACATTCATCTAAAAAAAAAAATTGTTAAGCAGTGCCATACAAGTTTAAAGAGTTCTTATGAAAATGGTCATCTTGTTGAAAATAGCCACCCAATATTTTGGTTATTTCAATTTTTCTGGTTAATGATACAGAATTTCTGAGGAATAATTTTGAAATTTTTATAGTTTTAAAGAATTCAGGATAAATTCCAAACTGACTTTTTGAAATCACACTATACAAACCAGCTTTGTCTAAAATAATGGTTATTCATAGAGTGAAAATTTTCAGTTCTCCATAAACAAGAGTTTTTTATATCCAGACAGATAGCCTTGTCCATAAAAAAAATTATCCATTGCTTCATTCATTTAGTTGGATGAGTATTTTAACCAGTCACAATACTGCATTTTCATAAGATGTTACTTGTAATTATTGAACTGGGAAACCTTTTAAACAAAAAGGAATTTTCTTCGACTTTTTTTTTACACCTGTGTTTGCTCTTAGATGGATGCAACAGATGTATCTGAGCTCCAGAATAAGGCCGAGTATGTTCTTTCAGTATGAAGAGAATTTTTTATAATTTTGTATTCATTAAAATTAAAAAAAGGATAAAAATTAAAAAATTTTAAATAGTTTTTAGGGAGAGTACATTTCATAATTTTGACTGATAATTCCTCCTTTTATGCAAACTTATCAGTTTAGTGCTATATTATTTTTTGTTCTTATATCAACCATATAAATTAAGTTGTACAGCTGGTACAGAATGAGGTAGTGATATTTAAAGGTATAGAGCTCTGATAATTTTAAATTGAATGTGCTTCATAGTATAATTCAATATTTTTTTATTCTGAACAGTAGTGTTTGATGGATTATTATAAAAAAACAAAATTCTAAAGTAAATAACCCAAATCAATAAAATGATGGGCTGTAAAATGTTCATAACCTGTTGTTGACTGCCATAACCCAAATGATTGATCTACCTATAAAAGAAAAAAAAAGCTTGTAATCAACAAAACAGTAGATTCCTATTAGTTGTCTATTAGATAAGTAACTAAAATTATTCATATTACAGTATAATTTTAAAATTTTCACTACATTAAATGAAATGTTAACAAATTGTTTATATATTTAAATGTGTATGTTAAAATAATTTTTACTTGGCTAAAAAGAAAATAGTACTAATCAATTTTTTTTTAATAACTATTATAAATTCACAAATATCTTCATATTTATGGTTTAATAAATTGTAATTATTTTCCTTATTTTTTGGTAATCTGAATAAGTAAAGTTCTTCCACATCCTCTTAACTTCGAAAGTCAACACTTTAAATCTCCATCTCAGAATAAGATCAACTTTTCAAACCTCATTTTTAGAAGCCTTCATCAGATAATTGTAGGAAATCCAAAGTGCATACAGGTTCTTTTCTAAACTATTCATTAATTCAGACAACATCTCTCTTTTTTAACTCTTATGAATAAAAACAAAGAAACTGATGTACAGTACATAAAATTTTTTCCTTGTTCCTAAACCTTTTTTTTTTTTTTTTTTTAATACTATTTGGTGATTGTGAACTGAGTATAGGATTAGGCAAAAATAAAATAAAGTCAGATCGACTTCCTAACCACAATTTTAGTATATAAATAAATTTTATAATAAATCCAACTTCGTAAAATGTAATAATGTATATATGTATAGACTCACACATACAGTTTTTTTTTTTTTTTTTGTCTTCAGTCATTTGACTGGTTTGATGCAGCTCTCCAAGATTCCCTATCTAGTGCTAGTCGTTTCATTTCAGTATACCCTCTACATCCTACATCCCTAACAATTTGTTTTACATACTCCAAGCGTGGCCGGCCTACACAATTTTTCCCTTCTACCTGTCCTTCCAATATTAAAGCGACTATTCCAGGATGCCTTAGTATGTGGCCTATAAGTCTGTCTCTTCTTTTAACTATATTTTTCCAAATGCTTCTTTCTTCATCTATTTGCCGCAATACCTCTTCATTTGTCACTTTATCCACCCATCTGATTTTTAACATTCTCCTATAGCACCACATTTCAAAAGCTTCTAATCTTTTCTTCTCGGATACTCCGATTGTCCAAGTTTCACTTCCATATAAAGCGACACTCCAAACATACACTTTCAAAAATCTTTTCCTGAGATTTAAATTAATTTTTGATGTAAACAAATTATATTTCTTACTGAAGGCTCGTTTAGCTTGTGCTATTCGGCATTTTATATCGCTCCTGCTTCGTCCATCTTTAGTAATTTTACTTCCCAAATAACAAAATTCTTCTACCTCCATAATCTTTTCTCCTCCTATTTTCACATTCAGTGGTCCATCTTTGTTATTTCTACTACATTTCATTACTTTTGTTTTGTTCTTGTTTATTTTCATGCAATAGTTCTTGCGTAGGACTTCATCTATGCCGTTCATTGTTTCTTCTAAATCCTTTTTACTCTCGGCTAGAATTACTATATCATCAGCAAATCGTAGCATCTTTATCTTTTCACCTTGTACTGTTACTCCGAATCTAAATTGTTCTTTAACATCATTAACTGCTAGTTCCATGTAAAGATTAAAAAGTAACGGAGATAGGGAACATCCTTGTCGGACTCCCTTTCTTATTAGGGCTTCTTTCTTATGTTCTTCAATTGTTATTGTTGCTGTTTGGTTCCTGTACATGTTAGCAATTGTTCTTCTATCTCTGTATTTGAACCCTAATTTTTTTAAAATGCTGAACATTTTATTCCAATCTATGTTATCGAAAGCCTTTTCTAGGTCTATAAACGCCAAGTATGTTGGTTTGTTTTTCTTTAATCTTTCTTCTACTATTAATCTGAGGCCTAAAATTGCTTCCCTTGTCCCCTATACTTTTCCTGAAACCAAATTGGTCTTCTCCTAACACTTCTTCCACTCTCCTCTCAATTCTTCTGTATAAAATTCTAGTTAAGATTTTTGATGCATGACTAGTTAAACTAATTGTTCTATATTCTTCACATTTTTCTGCCCCTGCTTTCTTTGGTATCATAACTATAACACTTTTTTTGAAGTCTGACGGAAATTCCCCTTTTTCATAAATATTACACACCAGTTTGTATAATCTATCAATCGCTTCCTCACCTGCACTGCGCAGTAATTCTACAGGTATTCCGTCTATTCCAGGAGCCTTTCTGCCATTTAAATCTTTTAATGCTCTCTTAAATTCAGATCTCAGTATTGTTTCTCCCATTTCATCCTCCTCAACTTCCTCTTCTTCCTCTATAACACCATTTTCTAATTCATTTCCTCCGTATAACTCTTCAATATATTCCACCCATCTATCGACTTTACCTTTCGTATTATATATTGGTGTACCATCTTTGTTTAACACATTATTAGATTTTAATTTATGTACCCCAAAATTTTCCTTAACTTTCCTGTCTGCTCCGTCTATTTTACCAATGTTCATTTCTCTTTCCACTTCTGAACACTTTTCTTTAATCCACTCTTCTTTCGCCAGTTTGCACTTCCTATTTATAGCATTTCTTAATTGCCGATAGTTCCTTTTACTTTCTTCATCATTAGCATTCTTATATTTTCTACGTTCATCCATCAGCTGCAATATATCGTCTGAAACCCAAGGTTTTCTACCAGTTTTCTTTATTCCGCCTAAGTTTGCTTCTGCTGATTTAAGAATTTCCTTTTTAACATTCTCCCATTCTTCTTCTACATTTTCTACCTTATCTTTTTTACTCAGACCTCTTGCGATGTCCTCCTCGAAAATCTTCTTTACCTCCTCTTCCTCAAGCTTCTCTAAATTCCACCGATTCATCTGACAACTTTTCTTCAGGTTTTTAAACCCCAATCTACATTTCATTATCACCAAATTATGGTCGCTATCAATGTCTGCTCCAGGGTAAGTTTTGCAGTCAACGAGTTGATTTCTAAATCTTTGCTTAACCATGATATAATCTATCTGATACCTTGCAGTATCGCCTGGCTTTTTCCAAGTGTATATTCTTCTATTATGATTTTTAAATTGGGTGTTGGCAATTACTAAATTATACTTTGTGCAAAACTCTATAAGTCGGTCCCCTCTTTCATTCCTTTTGCCCAGCCCGTATTCACCCACTATATTTCCTTCCTTGCCTTTTCCAATGCTTGCATTCCAATCTCTAACTATTATTAAATTTTCATCTCCTTTTACGTGTTTAATTGCTTCATCAATCTCTTCGTATACACACTTTACCTCATCATCATCATGGGCGCTTGTAGGCATATAAACGTTAACAATCGTTGTCGGTTTAGGTTTTGATTTTATCCTTATTACAATGATTCTATCGCTATGCATTTTGAAATACTCCACTCTCCTCCCTATCTTCATGTTCATCACGAAACCTACTCCTGCCTGCCCATTATTTGACGCTGAGTTAATTACTCTAAAATCACCTGACCAAAAGTCGCCTTCCTCTTCCCATCGAACCTCACATACAGAGTGATTCCAAATTACACAGCAGGCCTGCAGGATATAATTCTACAGACAAAAATAAGAAAAAAGTTCATATAAACATAGGTCAGAAAACGGTTCGTTAGCGAGTTCAAATTCGCGAAACATTTAGCCCTACTTTCTGCTCCTTGAATGAAATTAAACCGTACTAAAATTATTTGAGTACGAATGGAAAGATACATTTAGTTCTTTCTCATGGTCTTTGATATAAGAAATTGAATAAAAGTGGTCCTAAACCTTTATTTCACTTAGGTTTTAAGAAAAACACGAATACGTTTTGTCGAACATACACTGTTTTAGGTTTTAAATAAAATAATTTTGTTAATAAATAAATAAAAATCAGTAGTTAACTTTGTAGAGAATTTAATTCCAAGAAAATTATACCAGTTTATAATAAATGTTTTCGTAGCCCGCTTTTGCTCCTCTTTTTAGTTCAGGGCTGACCTCCTGCTGTTCAGCCGAACCCATAATGCGGACAATTAATTCCTCACGAGAATTTATTTTTGTTCTGTATACAATATTTTTAATCATCTCCAGATGCAAAACCTAAAGGTGTTTGATCACGCGATCTTTGTGGCCAGAAACATGAACCTTTACGATCGATAAATTTCTCAGGAAAATGATTTAAGTGAGTGGAAACGGCATAAGAGAAGTGGGGAGGCGCACCATCGTGCAAGAAATGTACTTTGCGTGCTAGAGGAAGATCTTCAAGCAACTGCGGCAATTCTTCTTGAAGAAAGTGCAAGTAGACATCATTTAATCGCCCAGGTAAAATGAACGGTCCAAACAGCTGATTGTGAAGAAGGCCGCACCAAACATTGGCACTAAATCGGTACTGAAAATTGCCTTTCACCGTTTCATAAGTATTTACTTCTGCCCACGTATGCTTATTGCGTAAATTGTTGACGCCATGTCGAGTGAAATTTGCGTCGCCATAAAGCAAAACATACTTGTAAAGTTGTCGACTTGTATTCCATCAGTTGCAGAACTCCAAGCGACGCGGACCGTCTCCTGGGTGTAGATGTTGTACTGGCTGTTCATGAAAAGGATAAAACTTGTTTTGTTTAAGTGCTCTCCAAACCATCGAATGCGAAACTACAATCCGCTTAGAAAGCTGTCGTGTACTCTGGACTGCGCTGATCTGCATCGATAATAATTTCATCAGAACAGCGTCGTGGTGGACAGATCGTAGCTAGTACGAGTATTGGGTAAGAAACCTGTTTTCCGAACGAAAAGACGCGCTAATTGTTTTGAGATCTGGAATCCTGCGATTCGGAAAACGTGTTTCATATTCTACTGCAGCAGCTGTAGCACTACCATTACACACACTCAAAATGAATACCATATCAGCATATTCCTCTTGTAAATAAGTACTGTATTTCTTCAACCACAAAGCCGATTACATTCAAATTAAAATTCATAGAAAACCGCTAATGACAGCACGGTTCGCAATTAATATACCTTATGAAATCTACACTAATGTAATAATCCACAGCTGTTATTTTATTGCTAACTTAGAAATAATAATTCTTTAGCTAATTTATTTTATTTCTGTAATAAAAAGATTATTTATTATCTAAGTAATTTTATTTTATAATTGTTGCGTAATTTTATTTTTTTATATTTTTTACGGCAATTTTTAACAGTAAATTTTGTTTTTTACAACTTTTTCAATTCACCAAAAAAGAGTTTGATTTTTGTTCTCATTAAATAAGTTATTTTTCTGAGAAATATCATAATGTATTGTTTCTAAAATTTTTCTTCGTTTTATTCAACTTATCTTACTCCATTTTCCCCGACGGGGAGTCTTACTCTTTAGACTTTGGGGGTTGGCGACCCGACGGCCCTAGTCTCTGCAGCTTTTCTTCCCAATTCACACAGAGCTGCTGAACAGTTTATATTATACGTATACACTACATCAAGAACATTACACAAATTATAACAAATTCACTCACACAACATCCTTCACTTTTTCTTCTTATACTTACAGTCGGTGTAAGTGTTTATTCCGAGTTGTATTTAGCTCTAGCCTCTGCATGCGTGGGCTCTGCAGATAGTTTATTTTTCCCCGATACTCGTGGAACCAAAATTAGTATTCCACAGAAAAACCCCATGATGTTGGTAGTCCATCTGAAAAAGCTACCAATATTTGAATTGAAAACACTTCGATCAGCTTTGTCTGATGACGATAATTTTCCCGAGGTTAATTACAGTTTAAATGGTGACAAATCAAACCTGCGATGTCCTAATGTCAGATTTATAGTTCTACAGAATAATCAGGAAGGTGGCTCCCTTATAAGGTCTCGGCCTTCTTGATTAATAAGGTAGTAACAAGTTCAAGCAACTCCCTCAAGAACGTAAGAAAGTTGAGAGACGGATCGATACTAAAGTGATTTTCAGTGATGAGCGGAGTAGTTTTTATTATTTCTTAGTTTGGTCCCATTTGGATTACGGTTGTATCGCCTGGTCTTCAGCGCATCATACCGTGCATAAGATGCTGAATGCTCTACACCACTTCTTCGTCTTGTCACTGGTTTAGAACATTTCTATGCTTGTGTTTAGGTCAAGCCCTTTTGCAAACATACTTGATTGTGGTGAGCCATCATCTTGGGATAGACAGGACTAGATGCTAGCATCTTACTCTGCCCTCTTAAAGGATAACCAAATAAAACCTAAATTGAAACAGTCCTAGCAAACCCTCATTTCAAACGATATGAGAACCATCCACGCAATACAGCACCAAAGAGTACCTGTACCTGGCGTTTATTGTACCCTTTAATTTTTGACACGCATTCCGTTTACCTTCCCTGTTCGTATCCTTCGTGGAGCCTCAAGCCCCATGAATTTTAATTTTGACCTAACCTTATATAATAAGAAATTAGCAACTTCTCTCATGTTTCAGCAAACATTTTACAATTTTCTATCCAAGACAAATCCAGACGCAGTGGCATACAAAGATGGGTTGAAGCAGAATGATTGGATGCGCTTTTGTTGTAAATGACAAAACCTATGGGTTTGGGTTACCTGGCATTACAAGTGTCTTCAGTGCTAAACTGTACGCCATCAATATGGCTTTGAATATCATTAAGTCAAAACATCGTCATATCCTTACATGCAGCGATTCGAGTAGTGCGCTTCAAGCCTTAGAAGAATTTTATTCTAGACATTCTATCGTCACCGAAATTCATAAAACAATCGCTGAGATAAATCGTCACAATACAAGTTAATATCTGTTGGATCCCTAACTATATGGGAATATTGGGTAACGGAACGTGCGGATTCCACTGCTGAAGACGCATGTAACCAACCACCGTTTTTCACCACTCGTATTACTACTACCGATTTTATTAATTCCATTAAACAAACACTTTCGCGAAGGTGGCAAAGTAACTGTACTGCTGTAGTGGATAATAAACTTCGGCACGTCAAAGATACGGTATTTTTCGCCCGAAAAAAAATACACCATTTTGTTCTGATTTAAATTCTCTACAAGTTTTGTTTGAAAGTTTTTGTTACAAGTTTTCAATAACAAAGTTATTGTATGTCAAACTTAAAAAATTGGGTTTTTTACTGCAGTTTATTGGTTTTCCCCAGATTTCTCAAAAATTACTGGTTCTGGGATCTATTTTATTTAATTTTCATGTCAGAAACCATAAGAAAGCTTAAATCTTGCTCCTTAATTAACGTCCTAAAAAATTCCAGTACGACCTCATTTCATCGAGTAGCTGAAATCCGAGCGAAATCTTTCAATAGCCGTAATCGGAAAACAAAGCATTTTAGGACATATGTTCATTACCAACTTTTTCCATTATTTTCACGAGCAGAATAGGTTATGGTAGTTCCAGAGAACTTCATGATGAACTTTGTGTTATATATGTATGTATATCTTCTTTATTTTTAATTCACCTTTAAGTATGGAATTTTTGAAATTATCAATCAAAAATAAATAAAACTAAGAAATTTTTAATTTGATGCCATCATTAAAATAAGAATTTTACAAATATTGTTTTTAATTTTTAATTTGTCTGTTTTTAAATTCTAGATTTGTGATTTTATTTTATTTAGCACTTTATTTATGCTTGTAATATGAGTTACGTTTACAAAAAAACTAATGAATCAAAACCTTTTACTAGGTAAAAGGCTTAAAACCTACGTCATGAAAAAAGTAAGTTAACGCAGAGTAACGACGTAACGAGCATGAGCTAAGACTTATGAAACGTTCAATTATATATAATGTTAACATTTGTTTATACTCTTAAGTTTACATAAAAATTAAAGACAACAAATGTTTTTAAGTATACGTTTTACATTTAGGCCAGGTTGATGCAAAATGTTCCTCGTAATTTTCTTGAGGTTTCACGTGAAAATATTTTAAGTATCTGACTATCATAAAACTATACTCGTATATTGTTAATCACTTGATAAAAAATCGGTAGCTGATTTTTGATAAAAATGAAAATCTTCAGTGTTGATTTTGTTACACCAGTAATTTAATTAGTTTAGAAACGTGTCGTTAACTAAGTGTTCAACAAAGGGAAAATCTATATAAGTCAATAAAATATGTGTGATAAACTGGTTTTAATTTTCCGTCTAGATAGCGCTGTAGCAGAGCTCTAGAAAGGAAGTTATTGCAATCGGTCCAATTTGGGCGTATGCGGTTTTCACCGGATATTAGCGTTTTGACACCTAAGGAACCAAAAAAAAACCTGATGGAAATTTTCCAGTTGATAATGTACGTACGTGTGTGTTCGGTGTTGGCCTCTACATCACCTTATATCTCCAGAACTATTCGACTGATTTTGGCCAAACTTGGTCACATTACTTCTATACATGGGGCATTGATGCCATTAAAATTTCAACTTAAAAGGTCAAGGGGTTGAGTTGTAGAGCAAGGTCACCTTAAAAGTATCTCAAAAATTAAAATATTTGCAAAAAACGTTTTCGCAAAATTGCATCCCCACCTCAAAAAATGCTCTTACCTACTGCTGTGTTGTGATGTCATAAGTGAACGATAAATTATATAAATTAATAATATTTAAAGTGTAAAAATGTAATTCAGTATGGAACATGATCTCCCGGTTGACTAAGAACCTGGTACGTTAAGCTTCTCGGCTACACAAGTCTATCGACCGATTGTACCAGCGAAATTTGTTCTATGTAAGTCTTGAAATTTCATTAGTTAGTGCCGACCGTCACCGCTAAATAAACTGTGTTAGCTTTTTTTTGATGAGTTTTATTAAATACCTCATAACAACTTACCCTTTTTCGATTTTAGAATGGTTAAGGGTATAATATTCACAAAATTACTCGTTTCGTTATTGCGAACTAGGAATGAATTAACTGTAATACATTAAGTAATTTAACTGTAATGTAGTATATATAAGTAATATATAAAACGTTTATAATATAATATAACATGAATTCATTATTGCGAGAAAAATTGCATTTGAAAGTAATTTAATTTTAATTAAAAAAGGTCGAGAACGATATTGAAAGAATTCTCCTTTCTGTTCCTTTTTTCTTTGTTGACCTTTTTTTTTACTTCATTGTACGAAGTAAAGGAAATATTGTGAAGGTGAAAATTTTCGGTTTTCAGATTTTAACCGAAATATCCATTTTGACTTTTCGGCATGAAATCTGTACGTATGTATCTCACATAACTCAAAAACGATTAGCCGTAGGATGTTGAAATTTTAGATTTAGGACTGCTGTAACATCTAGTTGTGCACCTCCTCTTTTGATTGCAATTGACCGAACCAAAAGTGTCCAAAAAAGTCGAAAATCCCAAAAATTCGGATTTTGAACTTTTTCTTAATTGCAGTAATAAGCACTCATTGAGAAATTTTCAAGGATATATAATAAGTGGTACTTATTTTCATTGGTTCCAGAGTTATAGCTAAATAAGATTTTAATTAATGAAATATTTGGATCTTACAAGGGGAAGGCACATCGGTTCGAATCCGACTTCATTTCCTTTTTTTTAACTTAAATATATTGATTTATTAATTATTATTAACCTCTGATTGTAAACAAAATGTGTATATGTAATTCATTCGATATCTACATCAGAATTTTTATTTCAGGTATATAAAATAATCCGATTTCATCTCCTTTTTTAACTTTTTTTAATTTAAAAAAATGGACTTACTAATAATTATTAACCTTTCATTGTAAAAAAGGTTTTACAATAAATAATTCAATAATAGCAATAAAAAAATAACGGAATATTTTATTTCTTAATGAAATAGAATTTTATGTACTTTTCATTAAAAAAAAAATGTTGTATGTGTAATTTAATAGGTGTAAAAGGAAGTAATGTGGTCTCCACATCAGATTTTTTAATCTTATACTAAAGAGACAGAAAGGATCCCTTTTTCTTTGAGTTAATGTTAATATAGGATCAGCATAAAAATTATTTGTTCATTCTAAAAAAAAAAAATATATAAATTTAATTCTAATAAATTTTATTCTAATAAAATAAAAATTATAAAAAATTTATTTAATTGTTTTTAGGAAGAAAATGATGTATTATTGTCAAGGATCAAATAATCATGTTTATTAAATTATTTTTAATTTGTTAAATTAATGTAATACTTTCATTTGTTTTATTCATATTAGCATTTGGTCAACATATGCGTTTAATATACGAAACTTCTTTATGAAATTAATTTAAAAAATGTATTTTTTTATAAGATATATCGTCTATTGTTTTGCTATAATATGCTTAGAAGAAGTAAGTTTTATTTTAAAAAGAAAATTAGTATTCGGGTCAGATCATAGTACCATATTCTGATGTTGCTCTGGAAAAAGATGGATAGAGAATTAACCTTACTTTCTTTAGTTCTTTATCTGCAAAAGCCCTGAATAGGAAGATTGATGATCCACCGCTGTAGCAAGCCGAGTTACTTCATTCAATGGCCGGTTTCAATGTTGTCTTACCAACTGAGCAGATTCATTTAAAACTAACGCACCATCATCACGAACCAGAGTTAGCTTTTCACCCGAACTTATAAAATAGCTTTTATAAACAGAATATAAAAAAATGTAACTAAGTTTATTTTGACTTATCGCTGGTTAGGATATTAATCAAGAAAAACGCCCACCTATAATAAAAATAATAAAATAAATTTTTATGCAAGTTTCTCATCGTTTAATTTTTATCATTTAATTATTCCTGTAGAATTTTAATTTTTTTATGATAATATTACAAAAACGTAATAAATATTAGTTTTACGTATACTATATATTTTTGAAGGTTTATTTTTATTTAGTTTAAAAACAGGTAGACCGACTTCAATACGAACTAAATTTTTGAATTCTATTTTATATGAAATTTTTATTAGGAACTAACATGTTTGTCTTACTTATTGATTTTCTCTTTGAAAGAGAGGATTCATTTTACACAATATTTTACAACATAAGTATACAAAAAAATTTTTATAAAAAGGAGATTCGGCTATCCAACCTAATAAAACGAAATAAATTTTTCTTTTAGATGAATAAAAAATATAACCTTATTTTAGAGATTTTTATAGATTATTTTTACAGATCGTAGCTTACTTATTGGAAGATAAAAATCAAAGCACGTCACAAAAAAATATAATAAAACTCAAACCCCCCCCAAAAAAAGAAACAAACGAAACAAAATCAAAGCACGTCACATTCACTCTTCGTAGGGAACACTGTCCTATTTCTATCTTCGATGTTCCGATTCTGAGATCTCAGGAGTGTAAATATTTGGGTTTTCATCTTGACTGATGACTTACTTGGGCAAAACATATCAAATCTAAGCGGAAATAGTTGCATCTGAAGTTTAAAAACACGTAGTGCTGATAGGCCATAGATCTCGGGTTTCAGTGAAAAGTAAATTATTGATTTATAAATCAGTTTTGAAGCCTGTTTCGACTTACGGGTTTGAATTGTGCGGTACGGCGTGCAATTCTAGTATTGACATACTTGAACGCTACCAAACAAAAACACTGCGAAAAATGCTACACATACGTTGGTACATAAGCAATAGCCTTATGTATAATAATCTTAAGTTGCGAACCGTTCGGCAGCAAGTCTCTCTGGTCAGCCTACGTTATCAAAATCATTTTGATCGGCACGCAAATTACTTGGCGGTCAATTTATTGGATAACATGGTCAGTGATTTTTTTTTAAGATTGCTAAGGAGAAATATTCTTGGTTTGCCTTACCGTTTCAATTAGGTGACTTTATGGTCTGGCTGTACGGAGTGCTCTTCTATTTCATTTTGTTGTTATCGTTAAGACACCAGCCGCTGGGTCTGTGAATACGCAATGTTAGTTCAAATATAGATTTATTTACTTATTGTTCAATTATCTTAATGAACAGACTGTAAAATTGTTGTGTCGTTATAATAAAAAAAATTATATTCTCAATTGTAGATCAATTACGTAGTTCTCAGTTTTTAATGACTTTAGACCAGTTTAAAAAAAAAAAATCTGTAAATTAAAAGCTTATTCTTCTATTAATGAATTTTATTTTTTACTGACAAATTTAAATTATTGTTCAAGCCAACGAGAAATGTAGCGGTTGACCGAATTTTTCACGTCTAAACCAACAAAATAAAATACGAGTCGCAAATCATTTCTAAAATCATATATTTTAAATAATGCCGATAATTTTCCAAATATCTACATTATGGGAACAGTGAAATAGTTTTCCAAAATTTTCTTCAGTGAGTTTAATATTATGCTGCCTATCAATATGTCAAACTCACCAAAAATAGAGAATATTCATTTGAATATGAGATACATTTTTCTGTATATTACTATCTGTATATAGAACATCATTCCTCTGAGAGAAAGCAATCCTAATTGATGTTCCATTTGCTTCAGATATTTTTATATGCATTATAATCAAAATAAAAACTGCGGCAACAGTGTTTAACAAAAAAGTTTGTTTACTCACTTTTATTTTCAGTTATCACTTAAAATTAGTTTTCCAATTATATTCCTGCTGTTTGTTGCGAATATTCTGTCCATAAAATCTGTAATATAACAATATTTAATATAATTTTAGATTTTAGAATTATTAAACAGCTCTGATAAGGTAGGTTTATTATTCATATATTAAATATTTAATTTGTTGAATCTGGTTTAATATAAAAGATCATTTTCCGACAATTGATGAAACCTATTTAATGTATTTATATAGATAAACATTTTAACTTATTTCTATTCAAATGAAAGGAGTGAGTCAATACGTGGTGTCTAGTCTGAACGGTGAATTTTAAATAGTATGTATGTACTGCATTATAAGTTAATCTTTCAATCCCAACTAGGACTGTTCAAAGGAATAGTTTATTGCTTTTTAGTTGTTTGTTTATTACAAACGCATTAGAAGTAATATTTGTTCTTTTATTTTATATATATTTATTTTTAACGTTTATTTTGTTTATTATTATTCATTTTTTTTTGTCTTCAGTCATTTGACTGGTTTGATGCAGCTCTCCAAGATTCCCTATCTAGTGCTAGTCGTTTCATTTCAGTATACCCCCTACATCCTACATCCCATTTGTTTTACATATTCCAAATGTGGCCTGCCTACACAATTTTTTCCTTCTACCTGTTCTTCCAATATTAAAGCGACTATTCCAGGATGCCTTAGTATGTGGCCTGTAAGTCTGTCTCTTCTTTTAACTATATTTTTCAAAATGCTTCTTTCATCTATTTGCCGCGATACCTCTTCATTTGTCACTTTATCCACCCATCTGATTTTTAACATTCTCCTATAGCACCACATTTCAAAAGCTTCTAATAATTTTTTCTTAAATACTCCGATTGTCCAAGCTTCACTTCCATATAAAGCGACACTCCAAACATATACTTTCAAAAATTTTTTCCTGACATTTAAATTAATTTTTGATGTAAACAAATTATATTTCTGACTGAGGCTCGTTTCGCTTGTGCTATTCGGCATTTTATATCGCTCCTGCTTTGTTCATCTTTAGTAATTCTACTTCCCAAATAACAAAATTCTTCTACCTCCATAATCTTTTCTCCTCCTATTTTCACATTCAGTGGTCCATCTTTGTTATTTCTACTACATTTCGTTACTTTTGTTTTGTTCTTGTTTATTTTCATGCGATAGTTCTTGCGTAGGACTTCATCTATGCCGTTCATTGTTTCTTCTAAATCCTTTTTACTTTCGGCTAGAATTACTATATCATCAGCAAATCGTAGCATCTTTATCTTTTCACCTTGTACTGTTACTCCGAATCTAAATTGTTGATTTTGTTGGGAGTCCTTGTCGGACTCTCTTTCTTATTACGGCTTCTTTCTTATGTTCTTCAATTATTACTGTTGCTGTTTGGTTCCTGTACATGTTAGCATATTATTATTCATAATAATTTTTTAATTTATTAATATTATTTTTAATAATAATAATTATTAGTAATTTTTTCTTTATTTATTATTAATTTGTTCAGGGTTGTTAATAGTTACTTTTACTAATCACTCTGTATGATGATAGATTAGGAATAAAAATTCACATCCAATGTTAGATTTTCTTATTTTTTAACGGTTCTTAAGCGTTCTACTGCGGCTTAATTTCAATAATCAATTGTATGACTCACTGTTTTATTTTATTTCTTTGCATTCGTTGCATGTTTTTCGTTTTTTAATTAAGCGGAAAATAATTAGGTAACATACTATAAATGAAGAAAAATAATAATCGGTTTAGATAACAAAAATATACTTAAGTATGAGAATTTGTTAATACATAAGAAAATATTTGTGTGTAAAAAATTTATCAATTCAAACAAAAAATACTGAATGGGTAATTTAAGTTTACATAAAAAAATAAATGTGATATTGTAGTAAGCTTAATATTTTGAAAAATATATATCCACGGTTCCATCTCATATTATTTTTTCCCCCATTTTCACAGCAGAAATAGCATGCGTTACACGCGCCGCAGGTCGTTTGCTACTGATGTATATAATATACCACTTGTTATAGCTATATATATATATATATATAGTGCACTGCCTGTCATACGAGAAAACATTTAGATAGCATGCTACTACCCTGAGGACAATGAAGTTTCGTCTATGCTGTAATATTTTGTTTAGAGAAAATATTGAAAAAAAGGAAAAAAGTTCTTTTTCAATAGTTTTTAAAAAAAAAAAAACTATATGCTCTTTCTTTAGATAGTAGATGAGTTTTATTATTTTAATAGATTTTAGAAAGGCCTTTGGAAAATTACCTAATTAATAGAATTATTATAATGCATAAGGCTATTATTTATGTATTGTCACATTTATGAAGAAGTTTTAAAATTATTTATGGTAAGTAGGGAAATGTGCCTAACATATTCTCTTATCTTTAACACTCTGATATTTTTACAATATTATGCTCCTATCTGTTACTGATAACATAAATCAATGTGTTTAATTAATAATCTGTTAGCGCAAATGAGTATTCCAATATACATAGTTTCTAGGAAGTGTAAAATTTCTCAGTTCTTAAAATACTTTCTGTACTCTGCAGACACAATATTTATATATTTTTACCCAAAAGAGTTTTCGTTTTCGATAACGAATTACTTCCATAAGCTTTAGGTTTGACAGTGGAATAGACATTTTTAGCGTATGAATATGGTACGCCTAACTTAGATTTGAATCCGGAACCTTTCGAATGAAAGACTAAGACTTTATCTCCGTGACGGAATTAAATATATATATTAATTTAAGGTCATAAAAATTATTTCACTTTAGGTTGATAGAGGAATATTATTTATTTCATACTCCGTCAAATTCTTACTTATAACAGTAACATTTGTAAAGCTTTTGAAGCATAAATGACACTACTTATAATTACTTTCTCTGAGAAAAATTATATTCATTATAAGTTATTTTTATCGTGTAGTTATTTTGTAGACTAAAATGCAAGTGATATGCAGTAGACTGATTGAATAAGCTATTGCATATCGTGTTTTATGCAATGTAGTATTATATTCAATACTTTGCTTTATTCAGCTTGATGAGTGCAAATAGGAAACAACGTCATTTCTCACTTTTATTAATAAACATGGAATGGATGCATGTTATTCTTGGGGATGTTTATGTCACTTCCAGAAGTGATTTTCAATCATCTTTAACCATTATGGTTTTGGTATCTAACATATTTATATTAATTCTAAAAGAACTTGTTAATAGTCAGTTTCAAGTAAATCGTGTGTAATTTTCACTTAATGTTTTATAAAATTTCATATAAGCATATTAATTTTTACAAATTGAATTTTCTAAAACTAAACGTGCAATTAATGTAATTAGAAGCCATAATTGGTACAACTACTTTGCCTGTCGGCTACCCGTATTGCACTTTTATGTACGATATTAAAATCATTTATATTTAATTTACTAAGCATTTAGTACCGTTGGTATTAATACAATTGTATAAATTAAAGTTCCGCTTACCAACAGTTTTCAAAATGTATTTCCAAGTGCTTTCGGAGCCGTTATTCCGTCATCAGGGAGATTGTAACTATTATAATAGTCGTAAACATCTTACGGACATGACGTTACAGTCTTATTGACGTACAAATTATTTTTATTTCTTGACGACCGACTGTTATGAACGTAACAATTTTTAATTTAAATATAATTCTACATTTTAATTTTTATTTAATATCTTATAAGGAATCCCTGATAATGGAATAACGGCTCCGAAAGTACTTGGAAATGTATTCAAGTGGAACTTGAATTTATACAAAATCATTTATGTTTATAGGAAATATTTTTAGAAATAGTTTTCTTTTTCTTTGAGTTATTTTTAAGTAGCTAGCTTTGATTGATTTACCTTTCTGTTCCTTTCTAAATGTAACCTTTCCAGTCTTTTAGTCTCACCATACATTCTACGTCCTACAGATTGAATCTCTTTCATATCATCATACAATCTTCTCTTGTTATTTCATATACAATCCAATCTTTGGTTTTCTTCTATTGATTTATCCTACACGCTTCAATCTACAAGCAATTTCAACCTATAATGCGTTAATAAATAATCTACCAACCTTGTTCATCTTTAAAAACTTTCTGTCACAAACTTAATTTACGTAATTTTATACTCACCTAGTTTTTAACACCACATTTCAGAAGCCTTATTTATTGCTTTTATAATTTTTATAGTGATCGTATTTTACTCTAATAAAGCCTTATACAGTGTGGCTATTTACAGCCACAATTATAACTGAACCAATCTATTTTGCAACAAATTTATAATAACCCTCATCATCGACGGTTTGTTAACAGGTAAGGTAACCCTAGTACCCGCACTTATTAGAATTACAGACGATTACCCAATGAAAGGTCGTACAGTCATTCCGCTCAATTATTATTGGGCAGGCATATTAAATTAATTAATCAAAGGAACAATTGTCTTTAAAAGGAAAGTATGAAAAAAATATGTAAAAATGTTCTCAAATATTAAGAAAATAGTTTTCCTCAGCAGTATGTATAGAAGACATCTATAGTCAGGATTCTGAATATAATGAACATTTTTTTTCGGTAAACCAGATGAAATTGGTCTAGTGGTGAAGGCGTCTTCGAAAATCAGTTGATTTCGAAGTCGAGAGTACCAACGTTCAAATCCTAGTAAAGGCAGTTTGTTTTATACGGATTTGAATTCTAGATCGTGGATACCAGTGTTCTTTGGTGGTTGGGTTTCAATTAACCATACATCTCAGAAACGGTTGACCTGTGACTGAACAAGACTACACTCACCCATATATATCATCCTCTGAAGTAATACCTGACGGTGATTCCCGGAAGCTCAACAGGAAAAAGTAAGTAAACTAGATGAAATTTTTTGCAGAATATTGAACCATTAGGGATTTCAAAAAAGGAAAAATTATAGTTTTTTTTTTAAATTTAAATTAAACAATTTTATTTGATTAACGTGAGTAATGATTAATTCTTTGTAAAAGTATTTTAAATCTCAAATTTAATTGAATAATCCAATAGTACTCGTAATTTAATTTAATAAATTGTTTTATTTTAAGCTTTCAAATACATTTTCAGAAATTAACCTTTTTACTGCATTGATTACGGAGGTCATTATAACGAATGACTTTCTTAGAATTGGCTTGTACATTTTTCCTTTTTTACAATCTAACCGGTAATCGAACTGAGACCTTCAATGTAATAGGCAGATATGCTACCACCTGCCACAGAGATAGTGACAGAGGATTTTATATTGATTTGTTAACTATTATTTTCAGTTAATAAAAAAAATTTCATTTATACTTTTTACGGCGTTTTAGCTAACTAATATAATATCAAAAACTTATTATTTGTCTTTTGAATGTTATTTTAATATGAATGTCTGCTTTTCTAATGCACCACTTTCTTTTTGATAAGTTTTCATTTTCTAAAATGAATTTAACTTTTCTTTTATTATGAAAAAGTTTAAAACTTCCTTTGGGCTTAAAATACATTTTTTATGAAAGGTTGCTTGTACTTAAACATTAATTATTTCTTACTTTACGAGAACAGTATTTTATAACAATAATTTGAAAAGGATGCGTTATTAGGGACGCTTCCCGTAATACTTAAATAATTTAAAAATATTATTTTAAATGTTATCAAAATAGTTTTCATTTTAACCGATAAACTTACATACTTAAACCGCATCGGTAATGCGTATAAAACACGTCAAGCAACTCATCAAATATGCTTTAGGATTCATATCGTCTACGTCTTTATAAGTTTCTTCACAAATTCTCTCTCAGTAATAATACTTTATGCAACCCTCCGGCCTCTGCTCATGTTATATTTCTGACTTAGTATTTGTGAGATTAAAAGAAGCTCATGAAAATTATAACATCAATCTAGTTTCTCTAAAAGTAACTTTATCAGCTTTCTTTAACCTACAAAGAAATTCTGTTTTCATTTTATTCAATTTCTCCGAAACTAAAATAATAAATCTTCATTTAGTATATTATTTCTCTTTATTGCAACCTGCACAAATATATATGTACAGTATACATAAATGACTTTAGTTTTCTTCCATACAAAATTTTCTTGGGCTATATAAAGATTTATTAAGTAAAATTAAAATTCTGTCTACATGCATGAGTTAATTAATTTTAAAAAATGAAGAAAGATAATTTTTAAATTATTCAGGACTGACTAGAATAGAGTTTAACATATTAATATTTTTAGTGAAGGTTACTAAGAGCTACAACTCTTCATGAACATTGTAATATGTTTTTTACGAAATTGCAGCAATTTCTCCTCTTGGTAAAAGTATTGTGTACATGTTTCATTTTTCATTGACAAATAGTATCCTATAATGCCAACTCTTTACTTGTAAAATATGGGAACCTTCATAACATCAGCTTATACATATATTAACTGACAGTAATAGTGAAAAAGATTATATATAAGGTTCTGTAAAAAGTATGAGATATTTTTACCACAACGAAGCAGTGATGGTTTTATTAAAGTATATATAATTTTCAATTTCTAAAACTTTTAACTGCATTAATTTTATTTTATGATCGATTATAGATTTATTAAGTAATTAATAGAAATAAAACAGGACAGTTAAATAGATCTATTTACGTCTATCCGAAAAATTTAATTAATATGGACCGATTTTATTAACCTCACCGAGTTAGTCTAGTGGTAAAACTCATCGCAAAATCAGCTGATTTTTGAAGTGGAGAGTTCTAACTTTACATGGATTTGAATAATAAACTGTGATTCCGGTGTTTGGGTTTCAATTAATCATACGTCTCAGGAGTGGTCGACCTGAGTCGGTTCCAGACTACATTTTTACCGGTACATTTATATTTTTACATTGCTCTACATTTGTAGCTATCTCAGACTTAGCAAGCCGGTAGCAGTAATTTTTTTTTTCATTTCCTCCCCCAGGCTGAATCAACGTGAAGCATAAACACAGCCTGGGGGAGTGTCCATCACTCTAACGAGCCTACCCGCCTACCGGCTGTAAGTCCGGCATGACAGGCAGGCCCGCCGGTAGGATCTTAATTTCCTTGCTCTGCCTCTAACCGCAGTGCAAAGCCACCAGGTCCGACAAAGTCGTGTCCAGTGACTCCACCCTGAAAGCCGGGGTTCGGTATTTCATTGCCTGCCTCAAACGGAGCCTCACCTTCACCAGGACTCGGTCTTTCAAGCTTCTGCCTCTACAAGCGCGACCTACAGGTCGCACCTTCCGGGACTCGGTCTTATCAGCTCCGGGGCACCAGAGTTCCCGTGTTCCATCATCAAAGCGTGGACAGACGCCGACTCCACAAGGGGCTGACCAGTACCCCATTGCTACCCCACCATTCACGGTACTGCAATAAACGGAATGCCCCCACGTAGGAGAAACTGAAAAACCAGACAACGGGCAAGTCACCTTCCGTAAAACCTGTAAACACCGGGATATCAACTCACTCGCTAGCAGCACACTCGTCCGTCCAGTGATCTGACTTCCCACAAATAATGCATATCCGAGAGTTCCCACAAGTGGCCCGCTGATGACCCGGTTGCCCGCAATTATAATACAACGTCGAGCGATCAGTCATTCGACAGGTCGAGGATATGTGGTCCCAGTCCCAGCAGCGATAACATTTGTCATCAGGAACTCTAATGGAGGCCTGACAATTCACCCAGCCGACCTAATCCGGTGTTCAATCAGTTTCCTCCCAACAGCTACGTAGTCACTACGGTGGCATTCTGCGTTGCCCCATAATTTGGACGAACCGAAGACACTCGAAACTCGGCTGACTCGCCAACTCGGCGTATGGCCTCAGTAATCTCCATTTCAGTCGTAGTACATTCTATATCCCGTAGGTGAACCACCGACCTGCGACCGCCCCTCGTCATCATGTCGACATGCAGGTTCTTAGCTTTATTCTGAAGAACCGCCTTCAGCGCAACCGCCTTATCAGCACCCTCAACCCGAATACGCAAATCTCTTGCAGGTTCCTGTTTCACCGACAGCACATTACCTACTTCCTCCGTCGCAACTGTCTCTTTAACTGTCTTGAGTAACTCAGCGGTAGTAGTAATTGCATTTACTTATATACACGCGCAGAGACCCGGCAGTTGCTACAAAGCTGGTCGGAGAAAACAACAATGGCCAATTTTAATTTAATTCTTATGCATTATGTGGTTAGCGTAGGTTTTTGCTAACTTTTATTTCAGCAGCAAATAATATATAAAGAAATTCTCTCGTATTCAACTCATAAAATAGAATTAAATAAACAATATTTATAAATAAATTATAGTTAAAATAAATCTCAAAAAAAAATCAAATGAATTTACCATACAATAGCTAACGTACAGTGTGGGGAGAGTTTGCTCCCTCACACGATGTAGTGTTTTTCGTGCTCCCTAGTCTAACTGAATTTTGAACAAAAATTTTGAAAAGGAAATACTCGTGCAATTTTTAATAATATTTTTCTTATTAGTGATACAATTTTTTTCTTAATATTTACTAGAAGACGTGCTTGTAGCCCTTTATTTAATATTTTAATTTAAAAATATTTCACAATAAGAAAATGTTTCCAAATAAAATTATATAAAATTTAAATTTTCCCTAAATAGTGGTCCAAATATTTTTAAATCAATTTTAATTGAATTATATTTGCGTACAAGGGAGTTGTGCTAATCTGAATTAATGTTATTCTTTCCGTTTTCATTTGATTTCTAAAAGAAAAAACAGTTGATTTTTATCACCCATATTGTGGATGTTCATATAAGGAGGAAAACCTTTTAATCACTTTATAATTATGATCTTGATAACCCTTATGTATTGCCTCTGGTACTAAAATATTGTAAAAGTTATATTGTTATTAATCTAGTAAAAAGTTTTTGGAGGATGAAAGTCTTGGTAGTTAATTATTATTTCAGTGATTTCGAGTAATGTAGATAGAAAATTTTGTAAAAGAAAACAATTAATATGAGGGACGTTATCTCTTGTCATAAAGTACTTATTTAACAAACATAAAAAATTAACTAATTAAAACAAATCGGGTTTGTTCTGTCATGTAAATGTATTTATTTTAATAAATTATAAGAGAACATCCAACTTAAACAATAGAAATAAAGAGGATTTTTGCAATCCATACAATTTGACGTCAGTGATTTTTTTTTTAAATTGGTTTAAGAACCAAATGGAAAAAATACTGTAGGAATTATGACATATTATCATCATTTATTCATTTTAAGAGAAAAAAATCCTTTCCTAAAAAAGTATTAAAACAAATCTAACTGGGCGTATGTTGAAATAATTAATTAAATTATTCTTTATCCTCAGGGAAAATTTATACGCTATAAATAATCCTTCAAAAGTATTAAATGTATACGTTGTAAAAAATGTTTTCTGTAAAATTATTTAGTTGTATTTATTTTAAAGTGATAATAAATTCTTAGCATCGATTAATATTTTTTTTCATCCCCTTAAGGTTCAATCAATCATGGAGATATATATATATATATATATATATATATATATATACACACACTATTTTACTTAATCCACAACAACAAAAAAATCAACATATTACATATGTCTCGATCACCTTCTCACCTTCCAATAAAAAGCATTCGTTTTGATTTGTTCTAAACAAGAATAGTTTACTGGAAACTATGTGTTAGCTAAGTATAGCTTTTTTTTTTAACTTGTTAAGCACCCCAAGGAAACCAGCCTCCGCCTGTTAAGACCTAGCATGGTCGCCTTGCAGTGCCGCGGCAGCAGTCTCTGCCCACCCTAACTGCCTCCTTACGGAGGATCTCCCGCCGGGGTCCCCAAAGCCTCTTCGGGGTGAGCCAACCACCTCACTCCGAGTCAGGGGCAGCTAACTCCCCCCTCCGCGATGGGGCTACCCTCCTCGTCCCTATCCTACACGTAGCCGGCACGCCTTCCGCGTACCGCTACCCCCACGCGTTCCTCTCATACCTGAGGGTTCTTAATGCCATCATCGGGGAGCCCCGACTCCATCACATGGAGCCAGAACACCCTAGGCAATAAGGCTACCTCCCTGGGCCCTAATCGTCGCCACGATTCATCCCCAGCCTCCAGGCTTTTTTTTTTTTTTAATCTTCACAGTACTCCCCAGTACAGTGACACAATATAAACAATAAAATTCAACATATACAAATAAAATACACATAACAATACTATTCCATACTTCATACGTCACACATCTCTTTGTTGCTCATCAGCCGGGCCTACCCTAACTTGTTATAGCTTGGACCCGACTGTGTGCGACATTGACACCAGATTTAAATGCTCTAGCATTCCCTACAGCTAAGTATAGCTGGAGTAAGAGAAACTCACTGAACTTTGTGACTCCGTATTATATTGTAACAAGATCAGTCTAATTGACCAGGGTAACGGATTTCTTCCAGTTAAGAAGAAAGAGAAAATAATAATGAAAAGAAGAATCCAGAAGAAACCAAAAGGGATCCTTTTCTTAGAATAGCGGGTTCGTTTAACAATCTGTTCTTTGTAATACAGACTATGGCACCTCCAAAAGCTGTTGCTTGACCAGAAGAGTTACCGGTCTGAAATAAGGATTTATAGAAAAACGTTAAGAGCACGGACGATGAAAATTATTACGCTTCAAAAATTAAGCGATGAGGCGGGTACTGGTGCTGCTCGCCAGGGTTATAGTTATTGCCAGAAACTAGCAAACTGAGTAGTTCTGCGAGGCAATATTCGGCGCAGTCGTGATAGCAAGCAATAACAGAATAGTTTCACAAGCCCGAGTTCGACGCGGTTTTGGTGACAGCGATATCAGTAAGTGTGGGGTAACAACGAGTGAAGAGTACATCATGAGCATTCCATTGTGGACAGTGGGTGAATGCAGGAAGTTGTTCGATGAGTCATGGGTAACCAATAGTGAGAGTATAAGTGACAGTATAGTATTCATTCATAGAGTGTAGGTTTGTTCTACTGTAAAGAGTAAAAGCAATAATAGTTGCAGAAAGTGAATAGTATGAATTTTGGATTTTTCTATTTTATCTTGTTGTTAATTCAATATTAGTTTCTATTAGTCAGTTTAACCTTTTTAGTAAATTGGAATGTATTCTGAATTTTATAATATAACTGTCATTAAACAAATCTTATCTTTTATTTGAATTACTATTTTAGTATATATATATATATATATATATATATATATATATATATATATATATATATACGTATTTTTCATTATTACTTTTAATATCTATTTTTTTTATATGTCTAGGGTAATTGTATTTATAAGAACTTTTTAGTTTGTCGGTCTTAAATGACTAACAATGATCGAACCATGAACATGCGACAATATCTACATGTTTTCTATATCAAAAATCTAAGAGGTGCTAGATTTGACTTGAAACTGTTCATTAAGATGGATGTTGTTTGATTGTAAATTACTATGCATATTACAAACAATTTAAATCATTATTTTTTCTCTTCATTAATGCTATACGTTGTTTACAAACGTACGAGAGGTCTGTTCAAGAAATACGTAGACTGTTTAAATTGCTCGGGTCCAGTTGGTTCCAGTCAAATCCGCTTGGCGTCGCCGTGTTTGTACAGATCAGCTGATTACAACGCAGGTTTTTGATTGCAAATATCATTATTGGTCGCTTAGCTACGCGGTTGTTTGTGAAGTATGTTTTTTCGTTTGGCGGATTTTAGAATGAATTACTTGAACGAGCAAAGAGTTGCTGTGAAATTTTGTATTAAACTCGGAAAATCTGCGAGTGAAACTTTTGATATGCTCAAGACGGCTAACGGCGACGTGCTATGAAGCGTGCGACATGTTTTAAGTGGCACGGACGTTTTAAAGATGGTCGTCAATCGATTGAAGACGATGAGCGTCCTGAACATCCTTCTACGTTAACTGATGACTCAGACGTAGACAAAATCAACACCCTGGTTCGGGCCGATCGACGTTTGACCATCAGAGAGCTTGCTGAAGGGTGTGGGATATCAGTTGAATCATGTTACGAGATTTTGACCGAAAAATTGAAGATACACCACTGGTTTTTTCATCACGACAACGCTCCAACCCATTCAACCCTCAGAACTCGTGAGTTTTTGGCCCAACACTCGATCACTGTTCTTCCCCACGCACCCTACTCACCTGACCTCGATCCTTGTGATTTCTTCTTGTTCACCAAACTGAAAAGATCTTTTGAAAGGAAGAGGATTTGAGACGATTCCCGAGATTGAGGCAAATGCGACGAAGGAACTGAAGAAAATCACAAAAGAAGCGTTCTAGGACTGTTTCCAAAAGTGGAAACACGGTTGGGATATGTGTGTGCGTCGGAGAGGACAGCACTTTGAAGGGGACGCAGAAAAGTAACTTCTAAATAATGTAAATTTTGTTTTATGACGTTAGTCTACGTATTTTTTGAACAGATCTGGTTTGTTTATGTCTGTCTAATGGGTTAAATATATTGCTTCTCGGTTTTGTGTTTGTTGGATTATAAGTTTGATAGTTCGAGACCAGGTCGTACCTGTTAAATTTTAAGCCTTCATTCTTTTGTTGGTTCTAATTATAAAATATTCTAGCCTGACGATGAAATTGTGTAAGGTATATAGGCAAAAAATTAAATTTGAAAAGAATTAAACACTCAAAAATATTTTACGAAAAATGTTACTTAAAATCTAAAACTAGATAATTTTGATAGTTAAACAATCACCAGTTGAACTAGGAAAGTAGTACTTGTATTAAAAAAAAATAGATAAATATACAATTAAGTAAATAAATAAAAATAAATTAATTTAACAAATAAACAGTTTTTAAGAAAACTATAAAACAATTATTTTTAGCAGAATTAAGATAATTTGACTACTATATATAGAGACGCCTTTTTCAATTTTTTTTCGATACCGCAGAAACTATATTATGTATTGTTATTAAAAGTATTCCAATTGTTATTACATAACACTTGAGACCTACATACTGACATGACGGATAACGTTTACCTTGTTTTACTTTTTGATGATCAATTGTAATATTTATAATTTCTGTTTTTAAAATTCAAGTTTGTATAATTAATGATATGTGAAGTAAATAATTATAATTATAACACATCAGTGTTTCTGTGGATGGATTACTAATCTGAAAGCGCTAGAATATACTATTAAATATTGTTGATAAGTGAGACTATTATATAAATAAATTAATTTATGTGCAATTATAAGGCGAATCTAAAGAGTTAGGCAGAGTCGACAACCAGCTAAAATTGTATAAGACAACTGCTACACCAGTGTTTTTTATACGGTTGTGAAACCTGGGTTTTAAAATCGAAAGATATGAGCTCTATACAGGCTGCCGAGATATATTTTCTGCGGAATGTCAAGAGTGTGTCCTGGTGGATAGAATTATAAACAAAGATGTTCGAAAAGATTTATACATAGTTTCTATCCGTGAAAAAATTTTTCCTTACTGAGAGAAACGGGCAGAATATCTGTGAAGAATTCAGATGGATAGAATACTCAAAAAATCCTTAAACCCAGCCCTGGTTGGAAGAAGATCAAGAGGTAGTCCTAGGAACACTGGATAGACGGAAGAGGTCTATGACTTAAACCGGAGAGGAAATTATTATGAACTGCAGTTATTTGTTAATTTATAATTTTTTTTTAAATTTATTTTAAGTACTATTTCCTCAGTATCTACTGATGATAATTGTTTGATAATCGAAACGATCATATAATTTAAATTTTAAGTTAAATTTCTTCATAAGCATTCTTTGAGCGTTTTATTGTTTTCTAACTTATTTCAATAATAATCCTTTAGCAAAGCTCTATCGTGTTATTGATACACTTACTTTACGAACAAGGAATATAGCCGCCTAAGGGTTTAAACTCAATGGAAGTACACAACAGAATTTAGATAGAAACTTATGCATATTACATGAATAATTTAATCAACTTGATGTGTTCCATAGTCGATCGTGTATTGTGGTGTGTACGTATGTTCTTACTGTTCGTGGATATATATGCATCGACTCTTGAGTGAAATGATTAACTCGTTTATCCAAGATAAAAAATTACGTTCATTAGAAATAAACTACTAACAAACTCTAGTAATTCTAAATTTGTTTGTACTTAGCGATTTATGATATCAGAGATTTGAATTTTATTGTGACTTTTTGGTACTATGGTCCTGAAAGAGAAAGCGGCATGTTGTGATTTTTGGTTACTAGACGAAAGCAATATATTTTTTGTTATGGTCTCGTATACGTTACTATTTATACGTTATTTGCATACCATTTTAAAAATAATAATAATTATAAAATAATAAAAATTATAATTCCGCTTACCAGTCAATGTAATTAATTATTATGTTCTAGCGCTTTCGGAAGTTATTTTTCCATGTTCAGGAACATCTGATACACTTGTATATAAGTATTTACTTCACATATTAATTTTATGAACATACAAATTTATCAGATGTTCCTGAAGATGGAAAAATAACTTCCGAAAGCGCTAGAACATAATTAATTATATTGATTGGTAAGCGGAATTATAATTTATATATTATATATACCAACGGGCCATTAAAGAAAATAAAATGATACAATTTTAAGTTGTGGGTATGATGATAAGGAGTGGAATAAAGAGATAAATTTTTTTGCTATCAGCTGGATTATTATTTTATACGAAATTTTATTTTTATTTTCACTAAGATTTCATTAAATATTTGTTAATTTATATATTTTATATTTTTATATTTTTTGTCGTAGCCTTTGAGATTTCTTCAGAAATAAAACAAAACGAAACTGTAATAAAATAAAAGATAATGAAAATATATCAATTCATAACCAAATTAAGTTGGGAACAATTCACTTACTGAAATTAATCCTTTCTTGTAAATTTCTACTGTGTAATTTTATTTGGTAAAGTTATATCTAATTATTTCGATTAGGACGTTAATTAAACGTATGTTACATGAAGAGATAAATGGATACAAACCATATAGAATTTAGTACATGAAATAGAACAATTAGTTCATGCAGTATTGTAATCTTTTGCCAAATTTCTTAACAAAAAACTTTTTTGTAAATCGGAAGAAAGTTAAGGATCTTCCATTCAATACAGCAGACACCGACCTGACAATGTTTCTAGATATTTCTTTCCAAAAATTACACAATTTGTGAACCGATACATTAAATTCTTTTTTAAAGAAATTTAAATATATCGGTTAGTTATTGCTAAGATGAAAATTATTGCTAACTGAAAATATGATTCATGTAATATAGGGGATGAAATTAAAAACGGGTTTTTATTAAATAACTTTTCTCACAGTTAATTTCATTTATATCAGATAGTCTTCAAATGATATAAATATTAACGTTTTTTTTATTAAGAACAGAGTCTGGCAGTGTTTTTACCTAAGTCGAACAGTCAACATATTTTCAGAGCCATAGTTCCCAAGAATGAACTGATTTTTCTTGATCAATCTGAGACATTATAAAGGAAGTAGAGGGGAGTGTTTGGGGGAACTATTGTAATTTTTGACGGTCTAAGAAAAAAGCAGTTATAGAAATTATTTAAATTCAGGTGATAAAAAAAATGTTTCTTACAATTAATTCAGATATATTAAAAAATTTGGTGAGACTAGGTTGAATAAAAATCACCATAAATTATTTTGTTCTGTAAAGTATTATTTTAAATTACCAAATCTTATATTTTAAATGTAATTCTCTCAGATAAATCTTAAACGGATAAATAAAATAGTTATTCACATTTTGTTAAGTAATATATTGTTCCATAATGAAATTATGTTTTTTTTCATTTCGACTAAAAGGTTCTGCTGATGGAAAAATGAATTTTTAAAACAGCAGCTTATTTTTAAAAAAAATCAAGTAATAAAGATAAGATACTGTGTGGATTAACAAAAACTTCATTAGAAATTTAAATTCTTACTATCCGCTGAAATAATTTATTGAATCTCAGATGAAAATATTAAATCATTCTAAGCAGCATTTTAGATTACTTTTCGTTATTAGGTTACAGTAATTTATACTTTGTGGAATATTTTACATTATTACGTAGTTTTAGGGTTTAAAAATAGTTAACAATTTATGTTCAGTGAATATTTTGTTCTTATTTCTGGCATTACGGATAATAGATTTCTTTTTAAAGCTACGTAGTTTTTATTCACGATTGTCTAAGATTGGTGTTTTAAGTAATGTATGAGAAATTCAACGAGTTTTATAATAATAAAAAAACCCTGTCAGTTTTATTTTTCTTTGTTGTATTTTTTTGCATATGAGTTTGGACTTTCTTTTTTAGTCTACTTCAAAAATTATTTACCTACTGTGTGAGGAAACCATTCCTCACTTAAACATGATATTATAACGAACAGATTATACTTTACTTACTATTTTTTTTTTATATGTTAGAAATAAATCATTCTATTTTCTTGCAGTAGTTTGGTAACTGTCTACCCCTAAAACCATTTCTAGATAGATTATATAGATAGGTTATTATAATCACAGTTAAAAGATATTATTTTCTCTTAGTTACGTCTATGTTATATGCAAACATTATTGAGCTGAGAGCACCAGAGAATTACTGACTAATACATCAAAATGTTTAACAGGAACAAATGATTGACGTGTAATTTACAGAAATAGCCGTTCTACTGTGATTAAACATATATACTGGAATAAACTCGAAATCTAGTAAGGTAAATTTAGCAGTGCTGAAGTATATAGTTTGATCGTCTTTACGAATTATTGGTTTGAGTGGTTTCATTTAAATATTGGTTTAATATTTAAATTAAACCAATATATAATATAATATACGATATACGATATACATATATATATATATATATAATATTATGAAATATTTAAATATTTCATTTAAATATTGGTTTCATTTATTCACTGATGGTACATAATACTGTTTAACTATTAATTTTATATCGTGACAAAAATGTCAGTATATTACCTACAACTTTCTACTCTTATATGAAAGATAGCGACACTACCATTCCACATTTGAAGTTTGCGAAAAGTGTTTTGATAGAAAAAACTATAACAGGCGTAATTGTTTGAATGTGCAAGACTAGAATCCTTTTATGTGGAAGTATTTTGTCGTTCGTTTCCACATGTTTGCATTATGCACAGTTCCAAAGCATCAGAAGGTTTATTTTAAATGAGTCATTTCACCAATTTTGTGCAGTTTATTTTTTTATAAGAAACAAAAAAAATTGAAAAAATCTGTTAATGTGAGTTGAAGGCCGCCAGTCGGTAAAAAAACAATGAGAAATTTCTGTCAGCAGATCTAAAATGTTTCTAGTAGATTTTTGAGGTGATCTAAATTCAATTACAAATCTAGCTAGATCAGACGTGGCCAACAGTTTTTGCCTCCTTATCGAATTGAAAATAAAACATTTTCACAGGCCGAACGAAATATTAAAATTAAAAAATGTTAGATACAAAAACGAATCATTTAAGTAAACAAATTTTTTTTATGGAATTTGTTGTACTTTTATTCAGATTCTTTAAAGAAAAAGTTTGTTCACAAATATAAATTGAGCTGAAGATTACTAAATACTTCTTGGCAAGTTTTTCAAATTTCTGTATTTTCCATTATTCAATTGCTTATAAAAAAAAGCTAATATTGAAAAATTTTTCGTGGGCCGCATAAATTCATTACGCGGGCCTTATTCGGTCCGCAGACCGTATGATGGCCGTGCCTGAGCTAGACTTTGCAACGTGCGGCAGCTGGAATAGCGTTCCGCAGCTTTCTGGTTCTGCTACTTACCTGATTCTCAATTTTAACTTTAGCGAACTATTGTGCATTATTATTTAAATTAATGAGAATAGTATAACATTTATTTAATTATTTATATTGTAATTTATCACAAGTAATAATTCTTCCTACTGGTGTGAATAATTGTATACAATGCATTGTTGACAAAATCAAGGGATAAACGTTAGTGTATTGTTTTACATAATTTCCAGTATTTCTTAAAATTGTAATATATGTGAAGAATATGAATTACAAGGGCCATCAGGATTGGTATCTCTGATTGTAATAATATTCATTACACGGGGGCCAATCTCTGCAGTAAACAGAATGTCACTTGTAGGGTTGAGTATCTCGTAAATTTTGGACTTAGTAGCTTAATCCTTAGTTGTAGCTTAACCCACCAGGTTGGGATCTCGCAAATCAGCTGATTTTGAAATCGAGAATTCTAACGATGAAATCCTAATAAAGTCAGTTACTTTTATATGTATTTTGAATACATAGAACATCGGTATCGTGGATACCCATGTTCTTTGGTGGTTGGATTTCAATTAACCAAAAATTTCAGGAATGGTGGACCTGAGACTGTACAAGACTACACTTCACTTACATTCATACTTATAATTCTCATTCATCCACTGAAGTTACATCTTGAGCTGGTTCCAGAGGCTAAACAGAAAAAGAAAGAAAGAATGTTGTAGCTTAAGTGTAATGATAAATTCTTACAGGTCAAACTCGTTAAAGAATTTGCGTAACTATATAAATTATTTCGTAATAGAATATTCAGTCGTTTAATTAATCTTGTTATTTTATAACTGTAAGGTTATTCAGTTGTATAAATAATAGAATTAGAGGTTTTTTTTTAATTTTCGTGAACATAAACTTCAAATAAATAAAGTAAAAGAATAATTACAAATAATAGTTTAATTCAAATTAAAATGTTTAATAATATTATAAAACTTTCTTAATTAAAAAAGGTACGGAGTAAATAAAAAGTAAACGAAGAAACCAAATTCAATTTAAATGAATAAGCCTATATATATTTATTTATTTATGATTAATCGCATTCATTGATGTAGATATAAACTTCGACTTTATTCGCAATAAAGTCTAACGTAGTCTGAAAATTAGTTCCAAAAGTAGTTAAGAACTCAATTTGCTTTAGTCGAATACATAACTGGGTCGTACCTTTGTACTAACTTCTCTGCGGTTCTAAATTTCTGATACAGACCTGTGCAAATCTATCTTTGCGGCTAAATAACAATAACCGTATGTAATGCGTAAAACATTGTTTAAATCGTTGGTCCTATTCAATGGAAAGTTACCAAAATATAAGCTGTTGTAGCTTAGGTTACATGTATATTGTGTATTATTAATATCAAGTGTAACATTTTAACCGCAATTAACAAAGCGTTGTTATTCTCTGTAAATACATAGCTCTTCTGAATTACGTAAAAAATATTTTGCACGATACTATTATTATTTAATTTTATTAGCCTATGGTAACGGGATTTCTTATTTATTTCTTCCATCAGTCATCTGACTAATTGATGCTCTTGTCCAATCCTTTACGCTTGCGATAATATTTTAAAATTAATATACAGTCCGTTCGGAAAGTTGCTGTGCACTGGAGTTATGGAAGTGTAATTATGAAAACCTTTCTTAGTTATCACTTTGTGTTTTTATTTCATAATTTTATAGAAACAGATATTACAATAATTGGAATAGTTTGTAAAAGGTGTTGAAAATTACCTCCTCCAACGTCAATACAATTCTGCAAACGTTTCAATTTGTTTGCAAACACTTTATCCAGTTGATGTACTGGAATGTCTCGTACATATGCCATTATTATGGTTTTTAGTTCGTCAGAAATGAGTGGTCTGTTGCGATACACCCCTGTTTGCTTGTTTCTCTTCCCCCCATAGAAAGTAATTTGGAAGAGTCAGATCAGGCGATCGTGCAGGTCACAAACCCCTCGAAATGATTCTTTCTCGAAGACATTTCGTAAAATGTCATTGACCTGTTAGCTGTGTTCGCCGTGGTGCAATCTTGTTAGAATCGACCGTGAATGATTTCCACTTCTGTTAACTGGCTAATGAAATTTGTTAAAACAGCACAATAACGATCACTATTATATCTTCAAAAAAGATACGACTCACAATGCGCTTCTATTCACACCGATCCAAACTCCAATTTTTGATAGTGTAAAGATTGTTTGTGTAATTCATGAGGGGTTAGATGACAACCACAGTCGTGTATTTTGGGAATTACTGTACCATCCCAGATGTAACTCGCTTCGTCTGTAAAAAATTTAATGTCAAGGACACCTACGGAATTTTGGTCAATAAAACGTTTAAACCACTGACAATAATTTATCTTTTGGCATGATCTGTAGGTTTCACTTCTTCAACAGACATTACAATATAGGGGAAATGTTTCAGTTCTTTTCTTACAGCTTTAAGTACGGTAGCAAGTCCTATACCTTAACCATTGATTTTGATGAACTTTTTGCTACAACATCCGAAATATCAAGCAACTTTTATTCGTTTAATTTAGATGGTCTTCCATTTCGATCAGCGTCTTCAACAGAGCCTGTTGTCCGAAACTTTTCGATAAGAGTTCTAATTGTGTTGCGGTGAGGGACAGGAATATTTGGAAGCTTTTTAGAAAAAATATGCTTCACTAAATCGGTGTAGCTGTTGCCTTCACGAAATATGTGTACAACGAGAAAAATGCGTTCCACTACCGAAAGAAATATTACGTTTCTCGGAAATACTGATTACGATAAACGAAAGAAGATGAAACGAAACGAAGCATGTTTTATCACAACTCAGAAAGTGACGTCTTGGTTTATTACTGAACAACGTCTAGCGAACCCACAGGACAATCAACGTAACGCCGAAAGAACAGAATGCACCACATTATTCTAAAGCAGACTGCACAGTGAGTTTCCGAACGCTGTGTATAATATTTATTTTGCATCTCAATTTTACTTATCTATTTTAATATTCTAAATTATTCATCGTACGAGTATATTATAATTTTATATTTCATTTAACATCAAGTTAACTAATCGATGTTTGTTAATGACCACTTATGAATACGACATGAATATTAACAATTCATATTGAATATGAATTTTGACAAAAATTAAAAGAAAATTTATTTCCTTTTTTATCATCGAAATATGATACAAAGAAGCATAATGATTAATAAATTTAACAAGAAATAAGTTAAATGATTAATTACAAAAATTGACTCATAAATATGTATGAGAAATTAAGCGGAAAACTGACACCGAAATTGTCGATTTTTTCAGGTACTTTTAGAGGTTAATATGATAATTTTCCCTTCATTGATTAACTTGAAAATTAATTACACCCTTTTAAACATTCTTGTATTCTAATTTATTTATTACCCTTTTTTTCAGATTTTTTTGTCAGTTTACTCAACTAGTGTAATATTTATAAAAAGATGCACAATTTCATAAAATGAAATGATTCATTGCGTTTTCATTATATGAAAAATGTTAATAAAAATTCTTCAATAGACAGTGTTTTTAATAAGCTAATTTAAATATTAATGAAATTAATTATTGTTTAAAAAACGCACTCTACTACTTAGATAAAAGTTATTCCCACTCTTTTAATATTTTTAGGGGAAAGAACAGTAAAAAAAATATACATATTGAGTTGATAGTTTGAAATAGTAAAAAAATAATAAAACTAACTCATCTGTTAAATGTTGGAAGTTTAAAATTCTCTATTGCTATGATAATGGCAATGTTTATATTATTCCCAACTTGATAATGCATTGGCATTGTTCAAAAAAAAAAAACGAATTTAATTCAACAAATTTCATTGTTGTTTTTATAAACTAAGATATAAAACATAAAATAAATATTTGATACATCTAATTCACTTCGGATTAATTATATATACCTCAATCCCTACTGCATTATTTTTAAAAATGTGAAATCAATGTTCTTAACATAAAAAAAGGTTTAGAACGTAAAGGAAAACAGACGGGAACTAAGGTATAACATACACAAACATATATCTGTAGAGTAATTCAATTCGAATGTATTTTGAAAACTAGAATTTTAATATTATTGATATTGGCACCCAAAAACAATGAAAAATTCAAGAAGCGTTAATTTATTTTCCTTTTTTGTGGTATAACTGTTATAAAAAGTAAAAAAAGCGCGGTAATACATATTTTATATTAATTATTTCATAGTGCTTTGCTTGATACGTTAATAATAAAATAATTTATTATTAATAACATGTAATTTATTAAACATATATATTTTTAACAGATATTAGCTAATAAATTCTTTAAAACCGGCAAATAAATTATGTGAAAGACAATAACAAAGAAAAAAAATTGAGGAAAAAAAATTATAACAAAAATAAATAAGACATCAGAGTACCCGCACTTTTATTCACGATTCTTTTCATTATAGCAACTAGATGTACATATTATGGAGTGGGGAGTGGTGGTTGTTTACAGGCATTGTGTTCAGTTACCGACTACACGCACTCTGTTGTACTGTTGAAAAACAATCATAAGTGGTCATCAGATAAACGATTCAAGACACAGTAATCGTGACGATCGGTTAGTCTTTTACAACGTCGATTCGAACTGTGTGCTGTAGTGAAAAAAGTTTTTATTTTTTGTTTAAACAGTTAGAGTTTGTGTTCTTAAACGTTAGACGTTTCATCCTTTTATTGTTGTTTTGTGAGGTAATGTTAAACACGCTTGATATTTTACTTATAAATTAATGTATTACTTAATTTGTTTTTATCTTTTTTCTTTTTTTATGAATTCATATCTGTATTTCTCTATACTGCATAAAAATAATCTCTTCTCTTATTTCTAGTATGAGCAAATATAAATTAAATAATACTTCGTAATAATATTATTATCTGAAATCAGTATTATTGCTTTGACTGAACGCAATAATTTTCTTTCTTCTGTTACTGTATAAATCAATCAATGTTTTGATCAAGTGTGTTATCTTTTGTCGTATAAACAGTTTTAGAACTAAATCTATTAACTATGTTTTGTTAGCGTAATTAGTTACGTACAATAATGAGCTAAACTGAGCTCATTCAGTTAACCTTAAAATAATAATGTAATGTTTCTTCAAAATATTCGATACTTCGTATTTTTTTTGAATTAACTAAAGTTCTGTTACAAGTTTAATATAAATTTTAAGAAACTTAGAAGACGAATTTTTTTTAATTTTCAAAAAAGTATTGTATAAGTAGAAAAAGAAAAGATATGTCATTATTATAACCTATATTTTATACCTATAACCTACATTTACCCATTATAACCTATATTTCAGCTCTCTCTGAAATATTAATGGATGAATTTTTCTTTATACTAAACGACTAATTGGAATTATTAGTATTCTTTCGTAATAATCATTAATCGAATAATTTTTGCTTCGTTTTGATGTCTCTTTTAGTTCGAAAAAAAAGCTTTTTTTAAATATCGCATGATTTCTGAGCCAATTAAGCGTGATAATAACTGAATTTTGTTAAATTTTGTATTGTTGAATGTGAATTCTACTATGCGGTTAAGCCACATATTACATGTACGAAACACACACACACACACTCATACATAAAACGGGTACGCGCGGTCTACATATCTATCCTTATGCTATAATGACATTTTTTACTTTAAACCAAAATTTGGTTACATGCAGGAATAAAATGTTCCCAAAAGTAATTGTGATTTTTACGTAATATTAAATTAATTAAACCACCAATCCCGTTTTATGATTTTTTCTTTCTCCACATTTTCTTCATAATGGAAATAAACTGAATGACTTAATTTATACTTAACCAATCTTCTTGCTTTTACAATAATTATTCTAAAGGCTTTTTGTCTTCTTTAGTTCTTCTTAAGCACTTTCTTTTTTACTTAAGCGCTCTCTTCTATCAATTTTGTGTTGTTGTGAGCACTCTTTGTAGCCTATCAACAACATGTTCATCCTCTTTCCCGAAAAGTATTGCCGATCAGAAGCATTTTATGTAATTTTAGTTTACATATTCCCCACGTATCTCCTCCATACGTAAAAAAAACAGCCGTATAAAGCAGACTTCATTTCTTACTAAAGCTCTCTTTATTTGTGCTGTCTTATTTACATCTCTCTATTTTTTGTAAATGTTTTGTCAAAATAAGACATTTTTGAAAAAGCAAATAATAATATAAACATTTAGCAAGTTAAAATCAGTACAATTAGTGTTTAAGTCATTTTTTCCTTCTTTCTGATAAATCTCAAAACGTTTAACTTATTCTCTGTTTTCAAATTTAATTCCGCTCTCTTCAATGTGTTCATATTGTTATTACTTATTGCTCTGTAAGTTATTTAAAGTTCAAGCATCAGCAAATCATAGTGTTTAGCTAATCAAATAGTTTCTTTTAGCTCATCAAGATTTTACTCTCTTCATAAGTTTTTCTGTGAATCTTTTGTTACTGTAGCTTGTACAAACAAGCTGAAAATCGATACAGTCGTGTGTCATCCTCCTCTTCCTCTATCGGTATTTGCCTTTTTCTTCTTTAACTCTTAATAACTTGATTATTGTAAATAGTATAAAATAAATTCTTTTATCCTTAAATTTCAGAACAATTTTTCTTAAAATTGTATATCATTCCACGGCATATTCCTTTCATACAAAAAAGTCATGTGCATCAGTTAGATGTGATTTATTTAAACTTCATTTCTAATATTAGTATTCATTTTTAAATTTAGAAGGTAATTCTAATAAATTTAAACGGAAACTCTTACAAGTCTATATTTTAAATTCATTTTGTTTGTTTTTAATAGATTGACGTTAATGAACGAAATGTCTGTAGATATTTATGGTCAACAACAAAACACTTTAAAAAAAATATTTCCAAACTTTATTGGTGCGTTTCATTAGAAAATCCATGAAATGTGTGTAGTAAATACAATAAAATAAAACTAAAATTCCAAATTTATAAAATAATTTTTTTTTTAATAAAATGCCAATTTTATGAAGAGTTAAGATTTGAATATGGATGTGCTATTATTTGTTATAGCTGTAAGATAGAAATGGAAGGATTAATAAATAACGTTATAGGAGGTAAATTAGAGATAATTTTTTATTCTTATTTTTAAAAGTGTTTAAAAAACATGTAATACGGTTGATATTTTATTGCTTTACATTTTCGGAATTATTGTACGCTATTATTATTATTATACTTATTACTCTGTTCATAAGTTTTTCTTTAATTTTTCTTTTGTATTATGAAATGCAAATATATTTTGATTATGTATTATGAAATTATGAATAAGTGGTAATTAAATCGATTGTTATTATAGTAATGATCTTTAAATATTTGAAATAGATTACTTTGAAATTACTTTTGAAAAATTACTGTGAAAATATATATATATATATATTTATATATATATATATGTTCATATATATATATATATATATGAACATATAAAACCGTTAGGTTATTCTAGTGGCCAAACTCAAAATAAAATCAGCTGATTTTCAAAGTCGAGAATTCAAAGGTTCGAGTTCTTGTAAAGGCAGTTACTTTTACATGGATTTGAATAGTAGACTGTGAATACTGGTGTTCTTTGGTGGTTGGGATTCAATTCACCATACGCCTCAGGTGTGGTCGACCTGAGTCTGCTCCAGAATACTGTTTGCCGGTACATTTACTCTTACATTGCATTACATATGCAGCTGCTTCAGGCCTGGCAAGCCGGTAGCGGTAATTGCATTTGTCTACAAACACACGCACACACACACACAAAACGCTCCCAGACCCAGCAGTTACTGGAAAACTGGTTGGAGAAAACAGTATATTTATATTATATGTATATAATTAATTCAATACTTTCATCTATAGTTATTAATAATAATAATAATTTTTACTTTCATCTTAGAATTAAGTTAAAAAAAATAATATTCAGAAATACTCGTTTTCTTTTAGTAAATCTAATTAAAAATAAAAAATAACAAATTTTAAATTTAATTAATGTTAAATTATAAAATAATTTTTTTAAATGTTGTATTAAAATTTAATTTCACCTATTAAAAAATGAATAAATTGAGAGTTTAACAAAAATTCTAATAGGGCGACTAGTACTTAAATCAATCATTGTATCGTCAGCTTTATTGGAATTCTGAGCAATTACTTGATCGCCTTTAAGTTTTCTTCATACTTTAATGTACCATAGTAGATATGGTTTAGGATCAGGAGAACACAAAATCTAGATGTCCGAAACCAGGTTTGGATAGCGGATGACCCGTGTAAGGTCAAAGTCCGCGTCCCGTTATCAGTACTGTAGTCAGTCAATAAGGAAATCAGTTTTGTGAGTTATGGTGACCTCTTCAGATCTGTCCTGTGGAGAGAGTAATAAACCTTAACTAACCTTAATATTCTTCAAATTCGGACTCGGAATCAGCCGTTAAAGATGACTGACGGCGCTCCTCGTAAGCAGATTAAAAGTCAAAGATTAGTAATAGCACGGAACGTGTACCATCTCTCAATGTTGTGACTACATTTATTTCAGTCTACACACAGAACAAATTAGTACTGAACAGGTCTTGATAATTCACAAAACTAATAGCTAATTGACTAGAGCTCTGTTAACAAGGCGCAGAATTTGACCTTACAGTGATCACTCGCTTCCAATGTATCACCTGCTTTCCGATGTTTAGATCTTGGATTTTCCTGATCCTAATCAAATATAATACTATATTGTATTAAAGTATGAACAAAATTGATGTTAAGAAATTTTTTAAAATTTCGGTTTAATTTATTGGATTGCTAATTAGAAGACTATAAAGACAATATTTTTTATTTAGCTGGATGCCATTATAAAACAACTTAAATAAAATATTCATATTTAGTGTACACGATCTATTCTTTAATAACATACTGCATTGTTCTATGAAGTAACAGAATAACGTCAACGTTAATTTGTAACCTATTCTATAAATGGATCAATGATTAAATCAAAATTAGACATAAAAATTATTCGCTCAAAAATTTGGTGTTTAAAATTATTAAAGTAAAGTTTATAAAATATATTATACGTTATTAAAAATAGCGTTTTGTTTGGTTACATTAAGTTTTTCAAAAATAAAATGAACGGTAATTATATAGTTATTTTATAATTTTCATATTAATTATTAGGATACAATCGTATATAGTAAGGCTTTTATGAAATTCAGTAATTATTTACGTGAAACTTTATTCATAAACTTTGTTTTAATCAACTCGCATAGCTTAATAAGTTTCATCCTTAATCAGTTTCCTCGTAACTTCATATTTCTGTTACCACAGAGTTAACTTATAAAGGGTTTGTTTTGACTTAATACCGAATTAAAATAATTTTACATCTATGTGAATGTCGATTGTTATGTAAATTATTAGAAGTCTATATTTCTATATAATTCTTCGAACGTTTTATCTATTTCATTTTGTACTTTCATTAACATTTTTGAATTCCTTTTCCTTGATATTTTCATATCAAATCTTTTCCTGTTATCGATTAAAGACTATTTCAGGCTTACTACTTTTGTTTCCTTGGCTATACGTTCCCTATATTTTAATAATTTACACGGTTTTGCTGGATATATTTTTGCAGCAAATTTTATATATTGCAATTTATTTTCAGTTTTTTATTTACCGTGGTAAAATTTTTTTATGTTAATACTTAACAGTATAACCTTATTAGAAAACTATACTAGTAGTTCTGCAAGACATCTATAATGCAGACGCATGCATTTCTGTACGTTCCCAAACATTTAATTTTTGTTATTCCAATAATTTTTAAATTTTAGAATTTAATTTTCTTTTAAATTTAGGATAAGTTAAATAATTAGTCGCAATAACTTTTAATTATTTTTTTAATTTCTTTTAATAGTTTAATTTTTTATGTGCTATAGAGGAAAAAATGTAAAAATTATTTCCTTAAAAAATGTTTTTTATTTTGAAGATACAATTTTAATTTAGTTGCTTTGAATTCTTAACCTTCAGATCTCCACAGGTGAAAGGGTCTACAGATACGTTTTTCTATAATATATGTAATTAGAAGAAACCTAAAAACTATTAAAAACCATTTTAGCTTCAACTGCTTTACTCTGAAAATACTGTAAATTTATTTTATTCTGTAAAATATGATTTTCTCAATTTCATTTAGTTTTAGCCTGACGATTGACAAGTTTTTTATAGGTTGTTTTTAAAATTATAGTTAAAATATGACGGGTTTCCATACTTCTGACTCGGGTCTGTAAAGATAATACATCTTTACCGATGACATATTAAATGTCCTAGCATCCCTGTCACGGCTTCACCCATGTTATATGGCTACTTTTGTTTCCTATCGCGATCAGAGGAGATTTAGCCAGTCATGGCTCGCTTAACTTGCCTTTCCCATCTAGCCATAGGGCTCTGCTCTTGAATCCTGCTGTGCTCATTAAACTCATGTTAATCAGAATAATAATGATAAATAAAAAACCTATAGCTTTAAAAGTATAGGTTTTCAAAAAATTATCTGTTAGTACAAGATGTAAAATTAGGAATTACGATGTTTTAAAAATGTATAATATTCTAATCGAGTTTTTAAAAAAATGTATAGTATATCTGACGAAAATCGTTATAAAAAGTTTACCATAGTGGATCCTCGATCTTACAAGCTGTTGTTCAACATGGGTTGGTCCAAAAAGTCATCTGTAGGAAATTTCAATACTTCCTTTCTCCCAGTTAATTTTGTTATCCGTAATTGGTATATCCTATCTTTTATACTGATTTTCCACACCAATCATTTTCTCTCTAAAAATCAACGCTTCTATTCAAACACATATGGTATATCTCGACCATCATTTACCGAAACAGTCATTAAAAAAAATTCCAGTGAAAATGGAATTGATAAAATAATAAATTTGACGTATTTAGGAACACTTTTGTGCTTTTTATTCTATCTTTTAAATGAAAAAAATTAAGGAAAGTGGTAGAAATGGTTTAGATAGTTTTATGCGATTTTAGATATTTCTTAATATCTGGCATACAGGTTTACTGTAGATTTTCATTAATCTACTGGTTAGATTTTAGATCACAATTTCTTACTTACCAGTATATTGTAATTTTACAATATTAAAATACCAGTAGTAGTGTCTTAATGGTTGGTATATAATTTTTTTTTGTTTTAATTTTGCCCAAAAATATTTTTGACATTTATTTTCACTTTCCCGGTAGTTAATATATAATAAACGGAAAGTATTATCGATACAATTTTCCATTTCCGTTGCGGAGTGGTTGCCTCTTCGTCCTCCACCCGTAAATTTTAAGACTTAAAATTCGATCATACGGACGAGCTTTAACACAATACCAATTTTTTTACTTCGTTCTTTTGTAAGCTAAAATTAGGAAAAGGATATTGCCTTCATATCTCTCCCACCAAACCCTAGAAAAAATAATAGAAATGGGAATAAATTAAATGTCAAAAATTAATTTAAATGTCAGGAAAAGATTTTTGAAAGTGTATGTTTGGAGTGTCGCTTTATATGGAAGTGAAACTTGAACAATCGGAGTATCTGAGAACAAAAGATTAGAAGCTTTTGAAATGCGGTGCTATAGGAGAATGTTAAAAATCAGATGGGTGGATTAAGTGACAAATGAAGAGGTATTGCGGCAAATAGATGAAGAAAGAAGCATTTGGAAAAATATAGTTAAAAGAAGAGACAGACTTATAGGCCACATACTAAGGCATCCTGGAATAGTCGCTTTAATATTGGAAGGACAGGTAGAAGGGAAAAATTGTGTAGGCAGGCCACGTTTGGAATATGTAAAACAAATTGTTAGGGATGTAGGATGTAGAGGGTATACAGAAATGAAACGACTAGCACTAGATAGAGAATCTTGGAGAGCTGCATCAAGATTCAAATGACTGAAGACAAAAAAAAAGGAATAAAAATGTAAAATATTGTTATTGGTATAAAATAGTCTTGAATTATTATATTTTGTAATTTTCTAAAATTTGAGATCTAATTATGACACAAAAAATATGGTATCAAATGAGTTAAAAGACAAAAATTTCAATTAAAAATTTTTAAAAATAAATCACATGTACTCATATAGCTACTTTATCATTTGCTATATAAAAAAAACATGTGTTATGAGACTGTCAGTCATCGCCGAGCAAAAATTACTGAAGATAAATTGATTATTTGTATACACGTCCTTCTTACATTGCATGTGTACTCTTAAGTCAAAGTTTTGTAATTCCGAGTTTAAAGGGTTCCTTGCCCCCCGTGCGAAACGATAACGAAATCTCCCTGCCCCCAGAGCCGGATCCGCAATTAATACATGAACTCAACTCCGAGGGGTTTAGAGGGTTAAAATTGGGTAACATTAAATCTTTTTTTTTTTTTTTTAATCTCTCTGTGACAAATGAACACAGAAGGAAAATTCAAAAAGGAAGCGATTGAAAATGAATTTAAGTTCATTTCATGAACACAAAGGGGTACAGGGGCTGAATACCCTGGCTAGTCTTCCTGACTAGCCAGGCTAAATAAACATCCCCTGACCGTGATGAGAAACACAAGTAACGTATAGCGCGCGGGAAGTCGAGTCGGGGATGCTAGTGTATATATTGTATATAGTGTATTAAAAATAAAATGCAATTTGATGAGTTAGAGAGAATAGAAAGGGTTGGGGAGGTTCAAAGGATTAGTTACTGATGTGTTCTATTAACTCTTACGTGTTTTTTAATTTATTTAAAAATAATCATATCATAGGAATACCGCGAATGATATCATTGAAAAATTATGGAAGATACTTACAAAATGTATATAATCTCTTAAATATGCTGAATGGAATGTAATCAAGGTGGAAGTATTTTCTAGCTTATTGTAAGGTAGACTTTAATAATGCTTTATTCAGCTAGTTAAACATATTGATTAAAGATACTTTTAACTGATTCTGAATACAAAGACTAAATTATGCGAATTTTTATAACGTTTAACGAATTTAAAAATCAATATCTAACAACTTTACCACTTGTTTTATGTAATATGTAAATAAAACATAAGTAAGCTTTCTTAGGGAAATGGTTTACATTTTTATGTTTCATGAAGTTTTTTTCTAGCCTGATTAACGATTTATTTTATTTTATTTTATACCGATTCAAAAGTAATAAAATTATTCCTCTTTCTTTTTTTTGTTAGGATTTTTTTTTTTTTTGAGTTTTGTACATACAAAATAGAAATGTTGAAAATTGTTCTACATTTTTGGAAATATAATCACATAATTATAATATAATTTCACACTTTTGCTTTGAAAACCAGATATAATAATTTTTTCGGCAGTTATCATACAGCTCGACTCTTTTGACCTTTCGATTAAAATTTCATTTATAATTACTCATAGCTTGTGCAGCGATGTAATTAGTACAGAAATGTAACTGGCCAATAGAATTATAAGTAGTTAAATACAATTAGGGATTCGTCTCTAGTTTTGATAAAATTTGAAATATATCTTATTTAATAGCTAAGTTATTCATCACAATTGAAATTATTCGCCGGAAACACCTTTCACCCGGGTTAGTCCCTTTTTTTTATATATATATTTTCCTCTGCCTCCCGGAATCAAACCCCCAATTAAGCATGAACACGGTTCCGAGAGGTGCCTTTGCCTTTACTCGCTAGACGAGGACATAGCCGGGCCAGGCCTGGCTATGCCGTTCCCGGCCTCCATCACCCACCAACCGGGACTCGGTTCTTTGTGCTTCGCCTCTAACGGGGACACCCCCGAAGAGACGGCCCCGCCGGGACAGTCTTTTAGTTCAGGGGCTCGAGAGTCCCCGCACTTCATCGCCACCGTCCACCCGTGCAAGCAAGGGCGAACGGCAGCTCCGTACGGAACTGTCCCTCACTCCCTCGCTTCCCGATATTACATCTGCAGTATTCCTGACACAAACCCCGTCATAGTGTCGAATTCGACCGAACTGCGTAACATCGTTTCAACGACGGTCCCCAACTCGAGATGCCCAGTTACGGCATTACAGTCGGGCGTTCCTCCACCCACCGCGGACACTAGAATATCACATGTTCCGGCGTGTCTAACTCCCGACAGTAAGGGCAGAAGGGGTCTTCAGCTCTTCTTCGTCCACATAGGTATGAACGAAAGATCCTATGGCCGGTCAGGAATTGTGACAGCCAGAATCCCAGTTCGCCAAACTTTCTCCCGGCCCACGGTTCAATTTGCGCGATCAGCGATAGTTCATCTTAAGCAACAGTATCTTCAACGAATATTTCATAATTAAGCGTCCTACAAGTGTAATAAACTTTATTTGCGAATTAAATAAATTGTTTATTGTATACAGTTACGGACTCAGCCTAACAATCAGCCATCTAATATTTAAGGTTAATTAGACGAGATTAGGATAATTAGAGTAATTAGGCGAGCGTTAGCGTATGTTTATGTATTACGAAGTTCAGTTAGTAAAGGCAGTTACTTTTATTCGGATTTGAATACTAGATCGTGGATATCGGTGGTTGGGTTTCAATTAACCATACATTTCAGGAACGGTCGAACTGAGACTATACAAGATTATACTTCATTTACACTCTTACATGTCATCTTCATTCATCGTCTGAATTAATATCTGAACGGTAATTTCTGGAGGCTATACAGGAAAAAGAAAGAAAGTACGAAGTTCAGTACACGGACTCGTTAGTCATCTAATCTAACCTAATTCAATTAAATTGTGCTAAACTAAGTTATTTACACCGTAAATAATGTATATTGCACGTAACTTAACTTGCACTTTAGTTTAACCTGACTTAATTTAATAGAATGAATCTTATCTTACTCATAACACACATAATTAACAAAATTAGTTAAATTATTTAGTCCAAAATTAGTGTATGTTACTCTTGTACATTATTGAATTATGAAATCTTTGATGAGGGGTACTGCGTAATTACGAGGGACTTAATTCGGGTGAAAGGCGTTTCCGACGAATAGTTTCAATTTTAACGAATAACTTTTAAATACGATAATTTCCAAATTTCATCAAATTATTATATAATTACCAAATTATATATTACGGACCATTTTTTCTCACTCAGAAGCACACATTAATGATTATTAGGTTAGGTAAATAAAATAAAATATTGATACGATAAATTATTGTATTTTCCCACCATATTTTAACAAAAAAAAAAAAATAATAATAATATTTATCTAGGAATAAAATTAGTGTTCCATTTAAAAATAAAATGTTTTTACTACAACAAAATGATGTTGAGCGATGTCAGGTCTTGTTTAATAATTTTCAATTATTTTTTATAATGAAATTATATTTATTTAACTAATAATAATAATAATAATAATAATAATAATAATAATTACCTCACCAGTACCATTAAGCCATTTATTTCAACGCTAAAACTGAATCTATAATGTTACTTAATCGATAGCCTATATCCGTCACGGCGGGTTTCTTAATAGATCACCTTGCGGTTCTCCTGATACGCGTAATGTAGAAACTGTCAAACTACTCTTGATATAATATACGCTCATCCAAGAATCTAAAAGTTTCTGTCTAAAGGACGTCATTCATCATCTTTGGGCATACGTTAGAGTAAAGACACACGCGCGCACATACGTACCCCGATTTTCATACAAGTATTCTAACCTTACAAAAGAATTTTCATAAATAACTCCTATCAGTGGTATCGGTTTATTTATGGAATATTACATTTTTAGAATTTGTTTTTTCTTGCTAAATTTTGCAAAACAGATAAAATTTACTCAGTTTTTTTTCATTAGAAAAATTAATTTATACGACAGTGAATCTAACCGGTTAACAATAAACTGTTATTGATATGTTACAGATTAAATTGTAATTTTATTGTTTACACATTAACATTTGTGTTTGTGTGCGCGCACGTGTGTATACTTTATACACTTTTGAAAGATGAATCAGTGTTAATAATCATATCTATAAAATAGCTGGTCATTAAGACCGATTTAAAACTAGCCTCTATTTTTATCTCGAGTATTTCTCGTGTTCGTAATATTTTCAAATCTTAAGATCCACTCCTTGGGGGTTATGAATTTTGTTCAAGAATTTTTTTAGAAAACAAAATACGGCTACCGGCTCTAAAATCACAAAAAATGTTCACTGTAATACTGGTAATCAAAATAAGGAAGTTCATTCCGTATTTATTTGTAACTGGCATAAACAAACTTTCTAATCGTTTGTTGCCTGGGTGTGCCTTACATTCACTAAAACTGTTTTTTTACATGACAAATACCGTGGCTGTTAAAAATTAGACATCCAATTTTAATATTGCTTTCATTATAAACATAAATATTTTAAACAAGCCGAACTCCGTAGTGGAGTGGTAGCGTTTCAGCCTTTCATCCGGAGGTCTCGGATTCGAATCCCTATAAGGCATGAAATTTTTCATACTATAAATTTATATTTTCATGTACAAGGCTCCAACTTATACGGTGACTTAATTATCAAAAAGAAATGTTGTTCATAACGTTAACTTAAAGTACTGGGTTCGAATTCGGGTAATCCTTTTTATCTTTCATACACTAAAAATTCATTCATCATAAAGTGACTGTAATTGAACGTAAACCTGTTTTTGCTTTTAGAAAAAAAAATAACATACAGTATTTTGTTTATTTCTAATATATTATCCTTATTTTTTTTTGTAGCAACTGATGCTTAGTTGTGCCGGAAGACTGACAATACATAGGGAAGTTTCTTAGTCAGGATAGGAATGATTTTAATGACTCAGTATTGAATTGAAATCGTTTATTTTTATCTGTTCCAAACATAAGTGAAATAGTTCTAGATTGTTGTATTAGAACGATCTGAGTTCTAAGTTATCCTTCTACGACAAAACTAACATCAAAGTGCAAGTTTTTCATTAACCAGTTAATCTGACCTCTCACTTTGAATTAGGCCATATGTACTCCGAAGGAACTTGATTAAATAAAGTTAAAAAGATTAAAGTAAAGTAGTCGCAGTAAATTACACTCTATTAAGTTTGCTTCCCATTAAGTAGGTGCGTAAAACTAATAATACATTTTCATAAAAACGATGAATTTATATAAGTCCCCTTAAATTTTAAAATTAATTAAACCAAGTATTATGAACACACTTCATTTATTGTGACGTAATACTATCCCAAATGAAGAAGCTTAATTTTGGTGTATAATTTTTTTTTAATTTTTCACTAAAAATGTATATTCATTTTACTACTATTTAATTAATTTACAATTATTCATTTCTTTATAGGTATGTATATATATATCTTTTGTTCTAAACGTAACTATTTTAAATAATCATTTCTCTGTAGTGGAGTGGTAGCTTCTCGGCCTTTCATCCGGGACCTCCGGATTTAAATCCGAGACACATGAAGACCTCCATATACATATGGATGAATTAGGTACAATATCGTAGGTTTCAAAATGAATGTTTTTAAAGCTACGAAATATTTATTGAGTTTACTTTCATTGAGACATGAAATAAAAGAGCAACTCAAACATTTTTTTCTGTAAGTGTTCAATTTGAACACCATTCGTCAAACGGCACACATCCAGCCGATGGGAGAGTTCATTCCACGGTTTAATCGTTACTTAAATTTACCTTACGGTAAATTTTATAAAATTTACCTTATCAAGATAAGCCAAGGACCAAGATAAGCCCTGTCATCTGGTTCCTGGCTATCAATCCAGCCTTCGGGGAGAATTTCATTCAACCAATCACGTACAGCGTTATGCTTGTGATTAGGCGCATTATCTTGTTGCCAAATAAAGCTCTGGATTCGTATTGAAGTTGAAGAAAGATCCATTGTTGTAGCATATCAGTATAGTTGATTCCACACACACTTGCTTCCACGAAAAAGTAAACTTACCGTCGGGATACGACATAAACACATTCAGTTTTGGGGAGTCTCGTTCTCACTGTCATATTTCATGAGAATTTTTTGATACTCAGATACGCACATTATAAGTGTTTACTTTTCTATCAACGTTCAATATTGTCTTCGGACACACTGGGTCGTCCTGTATTATTCCTTTACAAATACAGCAAATACAGCCAGAGGTTTCAAATTGTTTACACCATCTAAGAATTTTATTGTCACTCGCGGGATCAAAACGGAAAGGAACTTCAAACGGTAATCCCAGATGCATACACTGCAAACTGCAAAACGCAGAACGCTATCTGTAGGTGGTGAGGGGTTGCCATCTTTGCTACTAACGCTTTCTAGCGGAAGGTACTGGAAACAGCTTATGCACTTGCAGACAGCTAGACTGAGTTGCTCTTTCATTTTATGTATAATTAATTAATGTCCGTGAAACGTGTGAAATATTACATAGCTTTGAAACCCCGATATACATTTTGAAACATGCTACATTTTACTCGTATAACTCGTACAAAATACAGGTAAATTTCTAATCAGTAGATGAATATAAATGAAGAACAAAATATTAATAATCTTAGATTTCACATACGTACCCATAGTTTAGCGTGCATATTACATATCGTGTCCGGGAAGATGTTGACCAAACTTTAGGGAGTGATTCAAGTCATCAAAATAAAAACGTTTATTTGGACAAATGCCCTATCTCGCTTCATCTTTTCTCTGTCTCTCCTGTTGTGCTTTTTTTTTTTTAATAAAAATATATATCTTAAAAACGGAATGAGATACTTTAATGAAATTCTACAAAATAAAGTTGAACATTTTACTTTTCAAAATTCCAGTATGAATGGCATCCATTTAAATATTTTAATCATCAATAATTCCTTAAGTATTACTTTTATTGAATTATGTTAAGCCTTTTATTTTGAATAAAATGAATGACATCAGATTTTCAAATCGGTTGATAAACAGCAGTCTGACAATTTTGATCCTGTTTTCACTTCCTTCACTAATTGAATGACTAAACCTTTATTTCCCTTGTAAAAATATGATATAAAAAAGAATTACAATGTATAATTAAGAAACATAATAACTGCAAAGGATAAACTGTGAGCAGGTAAGAGTAATTTTATATAATATTTCTAAAAAGGGTATATAAAAATTAAAACTATTATTAAAATAAATAGTAGTAACTTAAAGTTCCTACATAAATAAAAGTTCTTACAAACAAGAAATTAATTATTTAAGATTGAGATCAATTAAAATTTAAACTTATTTATTATCTTATAAAAACGACGAAAGAATAAAAAATCAAAATGAATATAATAATAGTATAACAAATACCCGCACCCATGCATTAAAATTCAGCACTCTAGATTTAGTAATCTAGAATATGAAGATGAAGTAAATAATATTTATATTGCTGTACAATATTATGGTTAAATTACTTTAAGCATTGCTTTAAATATGTTTAAAGCACTTTTAATATGCTTTAATTGTATTAGAAGTAGGTTTTAAAAACATAACCCGTAGATAAAACTAAAATTAATATTAGTAAGTGAAAATAAGCACAAAATTGTCAGGCTGCCTAATTTTTGCGATCAACTTTAACAATTTCAGCCTTATCTTTGACTGCGGGAAAATGAAGCCAGACAGTTCATTTGTCCAGATGAAGGTTTTTGATTACTTTGATGTCGTTAATCAGTTCCTTTTTTTGTCATTTGACTGGTTTGATGCAGCTCTCCAAGATTCCTTATCTAGTGCTAGTCGTTTCATTTTGGTATACCCCTACATCCTACATCCCAAAAAATTTTTTTATATATTCCAAACGTTGCCTGCCTGCACAATGTTTCTCTTCTACCTGTCCATCCAATATTTAAACTATTCCAAGATGTCTTAATATGTGGCCTATAAGTATCTCTCTCCTTTTAACTATACTTTTCCAAATGCTTCTTTCTTCATTGATTTGCCACAACACCTCTTCATTTGTCACTTTATCCACCCATCTGATTGTTAACATTATCTTATAGCACCACATTTCAAAAACCTCTAATTATTCTTCTCAGGTACTCTGATCGTTAAAGTTTTACTTCCACATAAAGCGACGCTCCAAACATATACTTTCAAAAATGTTTTCTTGTTATTGAAATTAAAACATTGATGTAAATGTTTATTGATGTAAAAACATTATATTTCTGACTGAAAGCTCTTTTCGCCTGTGCAATTCGGCATTTTATATCATTCCTGCTTCGTCTATTGGGAAGTAATTCTACTTCCCAAATAACAAAATTCTTCTACCTCCATAAACTTTTCTCTTCCTATGTTTACATTCAGTGGTTCATCTTCATTATTTCTACTTCATTTCATTACTTTCGTTTTGTTCTTGTTTGTTTTCATGCGGTAGTTCTTGCGCAGGACTTCATCCATGCCGTTCATTGTTTCTTCTAAATTTTTTTGCTCTCAGCTAGAATTACTATATCATCAGCAAATCGTAACATCTTTATCTTCCCACCTTGCACTGTTACTCCGGGTCTAAATTGTTCTTTAACATCATTACCTGCTAGTTCTATATAAAGATTAAAAGTAATGACGGGGGTAGGGAACATCCTTGTCTGACTCCTTTTTTTATTACGGCTTCTTTCTTATATTCTTCAATTATTAGTGTTGACGTTGGTTCCTGTAAATGTTTGCAATTGTTCTTCTATCTCTGTATTTGAACGCTATTTTTTTTTTAAATGCTGAACATTCTATTCCAATCTACGTTATCGAATGCCTTTTCTAGATTTATAAATTCCAAGTATGTTGGTTTGATTTTTTTTAATCTTCCTTAAGTTTAACTAATACTTTCGGGACACCGAATATATATTCGTGTATATATATTTATATGTGTGCGCTCGTACGGACATCAATCAATGGTACCATGTCGTATTTAAAAATAGATTTCAATCATGTTATTAATATATAATAATTCTATTATTTTCTGCAGGTTGTAATAGCGGTTAATATTATGTGAATAAAATAAGGTATAAACCTCATTGTATTTTAATATTTATAAAATTTTTGAATCCAACATATATAATTTTACACATTATGATGAAGCAGAAGTCTCTGTGAAAGCCCTGAAGTAGAAAAAATTGAAAGTAATAATAATATTAAGCAGCAAGCAGGTGGTAATTAGTATATGCAGGTATGACTTTATGGGTAAATGAATTATTTTTAATAAAGTTTTCCTGTTTGAATTACTACATTTCGACTTACCTTAGACTAACCCGATTTTTGTGATGCAGACATAACTTATTTGTATATAGTGATCTGTTTGGTTTTTTACATGAATTAATAGTCCTATAAACTAATTGATTTACTCCCTTTTGTTTATTTTCAGTTAGTAATATGTACAGATCTATAGAATGGCTATTTTGTCATAAAATAAAAACTCTTGGGATAATATGCTTCTAAGGAGAATTTCAAGTAATAATTAAAATTGGTGAAATTAGTTTTATTACATTAAAAATATTACAGTATCGAATAAGTTGGTAAAATTTCTCGTTACTAAAAAATAAAATCATGGGAAAGAAAGTCTATATGATTTTTGAATATTTGACGTTTGTGTATTTTCTATACAAACATAAAATCCCTTAATTTAAAACTGGATTGTTTTATCCGTTCCTTTAAACAGAAAAAACATCCATTTAAAAATGAATTACGAGGTTTGTAAATGAAGTAATGAGACTGGTCAGAAAAACTTTTTATTTACAATCCTACACACACGGACTCTATCACGTTCGAAGTAGTTCCCTTGGGAAGCCACGCTACGCTTCAAACGGTTTTCCTACTCTTCATAGCAGTGCTGGAACTCAGAAACCAGAATATTCTTCAGATGGACGGTTAAATTTTTTTAATGTTATCTACTGTTCCAAAAAGGTGTCCTTTGAGGTGTTTTTTTAAAATTCGGGATCAGGAAAAAGTCGTAGGGACTCCGGGTGAATAAGGTGGTTAAGGAACTACAGGATGTTTTTCTTTGCCATAAACTCATTAATTGAGAGTGCAGTGTGGCAAGGTGCATTGTCATGACGCGCAGCATCCAGTTGACTTTGATGGCTGGTCTCATGTGGGCAACTCTTTTCGGCAGTCTTTCAAGAATTTCTCAGTAAACATATTGATTTACAGCCTTATGAACTATGGCATCGAAGAATGGTAACGAAGAAACAAATTAGCATGGTTTTGATTTGCTCATATTTGCTTTTTTGGGACGTGGTGAGTTTGAAATGTGCCACTCTACCAATAAAGTTTTTTAAAGAAAATCAAGGTCAGTTTTATTTCACCCTAGAAGTTCGGGGAGCACACTTCCAATCTGTTGATTTCTGTTGAACAGTGAGGTTTACGGGACTAATTTTGCACAAACATTTTTATGTCCAATTCGTTTGTCAAAAATTTTATGGACTGTGGTTCAAATTCATTTGTTCTTCAATCATTCTGACAATTAATCATCGGTACTACCGTATCAAGTCTCTGATTTGCTCAACATTGTCGTCACTTTTTGTCGTTAACGGTCTTCCAGAGCGTGGATCGTCCACGACTGATTCCCGGCCACCTGAAAATCCTTCAAACTACCTAAAAACTTAGGCTTGTGACAAAGTGTCATCTCCATACGCCCTTTTCAATTTTGTAAAAGTTTCAGTAGCATTCTCACAGAGTTTAACACAAAATTTGATAGCACAAGTTGCTCATAATTAGTGTCGCTCATTTGTGTAACGCACAACAAAAACTAGTTTCATAAAATGTTTGTTTACGTTTCACGAGGGAACAATAGACTAAAATATTAATACCTAATATAAATCAGCTGTTCATATAACCTTATTTATACTAGTAACTTTACAGTTTAGCCACTTTGGCTGCAAAAAAAAAGCTAGTCTCATTATTTTATTTACAGACCTCGTATTTATATTTTTCATGTTATTATATTTTCGGTACATTTGGTTGTAAATCGTATGGGTACAAATTTGTTTTAAGATTAACTCAAAAAAGGAAATAATAATATACTGTAAAAATCATTCGAAATTTCTAAACATTTTTTTCTTTAAAAGTGTAGAGCAAGTAGTATTTCTACAACAAATAAGAGAAATATTCGTTGAAAAATAAATTAAAAATTACTCAAGAAAACATATTTTAAAATCTTGATTTTCCTAAGCTTAGCTTAAGAAAGTACTTCAGGTATTCTTAAATCTGTAGTATATGATAAAAAATGAAAATGTGTAGAGGTTTTATGATCAGCAGGACAAAAGATATAGTTATTTTTATATATTGAAAATAATTATAAAAAATTTAAAAATGGATATTATAAGAATAAAATTCTTTTTATAGGAAAATCATAATCGGTGTTCCTTTATTACGTAATTTTTCATTTAACTCGTAAAGGATATTGAATATATTACTTTAATCTCTATAAAATTAATTCGGGGACTGTGAACACTTGTTCTTCATTAGGGTAATTTTTCGGTTATATAATTGTTAAATCATTATTATATTTTACATTTATTTGGATAGTTTGTCTTCCAGCATAAATGTATGTGTTATCATATGATTAGCCCTGATGTTATTGTGTAGTCTACTATGCAATTTAAGTGAATTTTACAACTACTTGTTTTATATAAAGAGTGATTTATTTTAATCGCCCCAGACGATTTTGTCGTAAACTACGCAAAATACTATCTAAAGAAAAGTTATTTAGATTGGAGGGAGACACCTCTTGATGACCTTGGATTTGACCTTGACCGTTATTTATAGCATGAAATGATTTTTTCAAATGGAATGACCTATTTTTGACCCCACCAATGAAAAGAGAAGAAATGTTTACATTGGAATATGTAGTTACACATATGACCTAGGACATTTTTTTAATATCATACGGCTAACCACCAGAGATAGTATTATAGAGTAAAAACATTTTTATGCTCTTTCCTACAGTCTACGAGATAAATGACCTGGAATATAAGTATTCCAGGAATATGTTTGTCAAAAGCGTGTATCTCGTATAATATTGTCTCCGTATAACACTATCTCTGATGGTGAGCCGTATGACCTTCAAAAAAGGTTCAAGATCATATGTTGACTACATATTCCAATGAAAACGTTTCCGCTCTTTTTTTTGTTGGGGGTCAAAATAGGTCATTCCATTTGAAAAAATCGTGTTAATCTTGAAACAATGTCAAGTCCAAGATCAAATTCAAGGTTACCATTAGGTCTTTCCCTTCAACCTGAGAAACCTTTGTTCAAGTAATCTTTTTTATATTGTGCGTAGTTTACGAGAAAATAGCCTGGTGCGATTAAAATGAAACACTCTGTATAAAAATGTAATAGTTTCGGTGAGTTTGTAAATTTCACGAAAAATACTCAAATCGATTGACTTGAAAGTTTGCATGAATGTAACTTCTATACCTGGAAATTACAAAGGACTATTGCTGTAACGAATTGTTTCACCGTTCCAAGATGGTGGCCGTTTTAATGGTTTGCGTAACAACGGAATTATGTTCCTTACTAGTATTCAACTTTACTATGACAAGACCGTTGATCAAATCAAATTATTCAGAAGCCACTTGCAGTATCTGAAATTAAATTTTTTCTAAAAAAAGTGTCTATCTTATTCGATATCTCTTTCGGTTATTGATAAAAGTATCTTTAAAGGTGCGACATTGTATGGCGTACATTCATTTAGACTAGCTGTTTACTTTCAAGATTCTCCAGTTTCCATTAAAAATTGATTTTTCGATGACAATAAATAAGTCACAAGGACAGACGCTTCAAGTAGCTGTTCTCTACTTGGAGAGTCAATGCTTCTCACGTGGGCAATTGTATGTGACTTGCTCCAGAGTCTCCTGTTGAAAGAATCCGTTTATAAACTCTTCAGAGAGAAAAGCTGAAAATATTCCATACAAGTCCATTCTTTAGATTATGTTCTACCTAAATTGTTCCACAAAACCAAAAACACTAAAAAAAAAACACGAAATAAAAAAAACAAAAAATTAAAAACAAATGAGAAACGATGTATGGTTACCTTCTCGTGGTGTTACGACGGATAACACTACGAACCAGAAAGAAAGCTGTGGATAAATACTTTTCTTTTTACACATAATAAAGATGATGGATAACCAGATATAAATATTATTTATAATAGTCGCAAACATTTTACAAACATGATGTTACTGTCTTATTGACGTACGAATTAACTTTATTCTTGACGACCGACTATTATGAACATAACAGTTTAATTTAAAAACGGTTATTGATTTGAATTTAAAATTAACATCTATCAGAAAATCGCTGAAGATGGAGTAACGGCTCCGAAAGTACTAGGATTTACACTTGTTAAATTGCTGGCAGGTGGAGACTTAATTTATACAAATATTATTTATATGATTAGGCCGACTACTCTGAAAACCACGTACTTCATGTCACTCATAGTTTTGAATCTGTGCTGACCAAACTGTTGTTATGAAGAAATTATAATACACTAATAAATTCTATAAACTGAACAGTTTTAATTGTTAATTATCAGTATTATTCTCACAGTCATGAGGATAACGAACTTAGTGGGGATCCAGGGAGCGGAGTCCTTTGGCTATGTGGGAATCGGCTAGTAAGTAAATAATCCTTTAATAACTTTCTTCCTTACTAACGATTTTATGAATTCGTATAGCAATAAAACATTATAAAAAGTAAATTTTTTAACGGTTTTAGATTCTATTTTTATTTTTGAAAAAACGAATACAATATTTTATTGGTTAAATTGGTTTTATACCGGAGATTGCATCGTTCTTTGGTCGTTGTTTTATTTTTGCCTATGTGATATATATGCGTAGTTCACTGTCGGTGAATATCGTAGATATCTCATCTTCCTACTGCGATATTCTTCGTTTTATTCTGTAGTAAAATTTAACGGCTGTTAACAAATGAACAAACAACAATCCAAGCATTTTCGGAATTAATTGCTATTCTGATATATTTTAAACAGAAGATTTAGTCTTATAGATTTTTACAAGTATTATTTACATGAAACTGAAGTGAAACTTAACTAGAATTTATTTATCACAAAAAATATATTTGCGAAATTTAAATAATCCTGAAAAATTTTATAAAAAGAAGAAATTTTAAATTAATTAAATAATACATTTTTAAGAAAATACACTCAATTTATTTTCATTTATTCATTTTTGTTAATACCACACATGAATTCGAATACAAAAGACATTATTTATATTAATAAAAATGTTCTGTTTATGAAATGTATAATTTTTTATATTTCAATATTTTTTTATCTATTTAAACAAATAATTATTTTAATTTTATATTACATAAACTGTAGTTTAATTAATTACTTAAAAAGTAATTTTTTGTTTATAAAAAGTTATAATTACTATTTTCTAATATAATTTGTAGGCCTTATTGATGTGATTACAGAAAAAGCAACTTCAAGAAAATGAATAATTAATTAAATTAATAATAATACATATGCAATTGCCCTTCGAAGTAATTAATTATACGTATAATAGTAATAAAGTTTTCGTTGAAATTATTTTGATTTGTATTTAATTATACAGTAACTTATTTCAGATTATATAAGTTATTTTTACATCATTATATAAATAATTATGACAATATTAACTTGATAGCCAATTAAAATTTTAAATAATTTATATTAAATGTTTAACAAACACATAGGATTTGTTATTATTTTAATAAAAATTACGCATTGGTTTTAAAATTTTTTAAGCGTTTAATGAATTCAATGAAAATTTAATAACGGTCAATGGCTGAGCCAGTACTAATTTTTCATAATTTTCCAAAATTCATTTATTATGAAAAAAAATCAGAAAACTCGTCAAAGAAAGAGAGAGAGAGATACATATTCTAATAAAGTAAAAATTCACAAATATACGTTTCGAAAAATTTTTGTTTTTCCCTACCTTGTTAATTCTTTATTAAATTTTTTAAAAACATACTTCATATTTTATCTTTGTTCACTGAATTGCTTTTAAAACAGCTTCCTAAATTAAATTTATTCTGTGCTTTTAAAAATGACTTCCTTGCATTAATTATACATTTATATTGTCTCTTCTTTTAAATTATTCGCACAATGATTTTAATTAATAACCTTTATTTTACATCACTTTTACTGTACTAATTTATTTTGTTTCTTTTTAAGATATTTTAAGTTGAATAACAACGATCGTTTTAATTTCCGGTGATAACTAACAAGAACAACCGGTGTTCTGCTATCCAGATTATCCGGATTTTTGCTAATCCATATAACTTAAATCCAATTAAGGGAGAATGATCTTGTTTTTACTACTATAAAAACTGTTAATACCTGATTATGGAAATATCTTGATTTTCCATATAAAATTATTTACATAAAAAAATGTTATACTTTTATACAAAAAATTTCTTGAATTTATCTAGGTTTTAAAGTACCGTTTAGAAAGTATTATTATCTTTTTTATATGATATGTATTAGCTTTATTTTTATTTTTTGTTATAAAATACATTTTTAACCATGTTTAATATGTTTGCCAGAAACATCGTATATTCATTTAAAACTTTTATAATTTGTAACAAAACTACGACAAATTCAGTTTATTTTATCGAATCGGAACATTTTCAATAGAAAAACGAATAATAAATGTACAGAATGGTTTACAAAATGAAGTTTCACTATTGATGTTTTTAATTTTATTAAGTTTTTTATCGAGAAACAGTATTACTCTTAATGTAAATAGATCAAAGCATAACAGAGATAAATTAACTTAAAAAATAATGTGATAAAATTTATTTTATTTTTATCAGAAAATGATTTAAACTGAGAATGGAATGGAACCCGCGAATAACGAGCTCGTTTGTAGAGAACTTTGTTGTAACGGGAAAAATTCCGGGATTTGTTTGTTTTTCTATCTCATTAACGATAACTTGCTTTTAGCAATTCCATTTTTAAAATCTGTAATTCAAAAGAAGTTAAATAACAACCAAATAATCCCAACACAAGGGAAATTTCAGTTCTTCATTAACGATTTATTCGTAAACATTGTGATATTTAGCTTAGGCTTGTTCAGGTCAGATCTGAAGGGCGAACAAAAGGTTTGCAACAGGGTTTTTCTGTTTGCAAAATTCGAGGAAAGACTGGGGGCCAAACAATCATCTCTCAAAACCGCCCAAAAAGTTTCATCGAACTCTATAGCACATTTTAAACAATTTAAGTGAAAGTCTGAGAGGGGCGTGGTTAAAGATAAATCTTTCCTGTCCTACTTCGACTGGTAAATTCAGTAGTCATAAATATACAGTAGTGTACTATAGAATCAGTTAAACAAACAGTACTGCGTTAAGGGATCGATTGGATATCCAATAGCCAAATACAGTACAGTAATGTTGTAGTCGCGATCAGTGAATGCGCTTTCATTTTAGTGTTTCTTGCTAAAAAGCTATACAGTGTATTTTTAAAAAGGTTTACTATATTAACCCTGGTTCATTTGTAATGAACGATGTTGGGCGTCAAAAGGAAACAACTGTCTACGAGTGATAAAATCCAAATTATCCTAGAACTGGAAAGAGGCCTATCAAATTCAGATGCAAAAAAACTTGAACTTGCTTCAAGATGCAACAGCCGATGACATACTGCAGAAATTCCGACTGATAAAGACATTATTACTGAGGTAACTTACAATCGTGCAGGTGATAGCGAAGCTGAAACTGAAAATGAAGATGAATCTACTATTATCCCAGTCGTATCAATGAGTGATGCCAAAGAATGTTTTAAAAGATTAACAGAGTTAAGAGAGATTAATAATGCAAGTGATGAATTTGTGGAGTACTTGAATAAACTAAAAATCTGTTTTGATGATTACAGGTATAAGAAGATTATTAAACAAGCAAAAATAATCGATTATTTACAGTTAATTAGTTTGTATGCGCAATTAAGTTTTGACATATTCTGTTAGAATGACGAAAATATAGATTAGAATGATTTTTTAAATTTAATAATTAGTTTCTGCGTAAAAACGTCTGATATAGAAATTTTTGTGTGGTGTTCATTTGTTCTTTTCCTTGATGATTTTGGTAAGTTTTACTGCGCACTTATTACCATTTTTACTAATTCATTGAACTCTAACAGTTTCGGTTAAAAGCAAAACGTATTAGCGTCTAAAAATTGTATTAATCTAAATTTTATTTGTTAGTCTATAGTACAAAACATATCGATATTTTATTTTAAAACAACTTCTTCTTAGGTATGCAGTATAGTTTTTGTATTATAATAGATAATGACGGTGTAAAAATTTACGGTTACGAGGTGGCAACTCGGAAGTACCGAGTACTCGGCTCTAACGAGGATTTTTTATCGGCCCCTTAAATTTCGTTATAACAAAGTTTTACCGTATATTCAAAATGTTAAAGACATCATAACTAACAAGAAGCATAAAAATTTATTTCGAGCATTCAAAAGAAATTATATATCACGGATGCAGATTAATTCACAGTAAAAATTTTAATCCAGCTATAAATATAATGAAATTTATCATCTTTCTTAAATATTCTTGATTACGATCAGTAAATAGGATAAATGATAAACAGTTAGCTCTTGTGAACAAAACTGGTTAAATTTTTGATATTCAAATTGATTTTGGTAGTTTTGGTGGTCAGGATTATGAAGCAAAAATTATGAGCATTAAAATTTTGGTACTGTCAGGGAGTGATTCCACTCAGGAGCAAAGGATATTAATACAAAAGAATTCTTGGTTATATCATTTAAGGTTGTAATCATGATAAATCTAAAAAATTCGATGATAGAATAAATAAATATATATATAAATATAAATACTTCACCAAATACGTGTAATGGAAATCTAGTTTTTGACATTTATATGAACCAAATATAATTTGAATGACTAGATTCTGAATGTACATCATTAGCCACTGTGTAAGGGAAGTTCTTTAAAGATTATATATTACTTACTGTACAGGATGCTGAAAATAAAAATTTAAGAAAAACACTAAGACGCAATAAAATAAGCTACATTGTGGTTTTTGCCCTGATATTACATTGAACGGTTAAAAAGAAAATGCAGTTAATAAGAATAAATCTTACCGGCCTCCGTGGCGCGAGTGGTAGTGTCTCAGCCGTTCATCCGGACGTCCTGGATTGGAATCCCGGAAAAGCATGAGATTTTTCATACGCTACAAATTTCCATTTGGGCTAAATGATCACAGGAGTCGATGCCCGCATATCTCATAATAAAAAAAGTGAATATATCAAAGTTTAAAATTCTTCTTTTGTGTTTTTATAATAAATAATGTTGTAGATGTGATATGATTTGTAAAATTCTTTTACGATGAATAAAAATCAAAATTCTGACCAGTAATATGTTAAGTACTATTAAAAACCATTTAAAATTTCTTTTTTATTATTACCGGTCTCCATGGCAGCGTGGTAGCATCTAGCCTTTCATCCAGAGGTTCTGGGTTAGAATTTCGTTCGTGCATTTTTCACACGCTATAGAATTAATTTATCATTCATCTGGTAACTGTAAGAGGGCGTAATACTGCTGATACTGTGTAAATAAATAAATAATTATTATTATAATCAAAAACTTAGTCTCTTTTCTTGTGGATAAAATAAGGTCTATCTGACTATTTATTATTTTAAAAACAATTTTATTTTGTATTAAATTGTTTTTATGTAATTACAATTACTTCAAGCAAAATTTAAATTAACTGATTTGTGGTTACTGAGTAATATGTTATATAAAATAGATAATGTTTATTTAATCTTAAATTAATAAAAATTAAATAAAAAGTTAAATTTAAGAAAAATAAATTTAAAACAGTTTCTACCTGCAATAAACTTCTGTCAGTAACGTTTTCTTATATTTTATTTTTATTAGTATCATTTAATTATAACGTAACTTTGACATTTACCTCTTTAAAGCTATTCAATTATAATTATAACCTTTTAATGGTAACGTATTATACATTGTTACTCTGTATTTCTCTTAGTACTTCTACTGTTGATTGCAAACGTTTTAGATATATTTATCATAAATTTGTTTTAAATACTAAAATCGTAATGTAGTAAATTATTTAATTAATACTTAAATTTATATTGGAACTTTAATGTGTGCGATTACAACTAACAGCAACTAACAGCAATATTACTTATAATTAAATGTACACAAATATATTTATTTATAAATTATTCGTACAAAACATCTGCCATTTTGTTATATTACTATAGCGGTTTATTTATCGTGCATTTTAAACCAGGAACGTAAAATTTCAACCCCAAACATTGCCAGTTTAGTAATAGTTTTTAATTAAAGGAGAGTAGTATTGAAAATTTTGATTGAATATTCTGAATATTATGCAATTAATTTTCAGAATGTCAAAATACACTGGTTTTTTATGTATTAAAATATGCCTTTATCGTTAATTCATTGATAAATTTTTTTTACTTTCCCGTCTAGCGCTATAGCAGAGATATAGCATTAGAAGGGAAAGTATTGTAATCGGTCCGATTGGGGTATATGCGGTTTTAACCGGATCTTGACTTTTTGGCACCTAACGATTCCAAAAACCCAAAAACTGGATGGAAATTTTCCGGATATTCATATGTACGTTTTTGTGCTCGGTTTTTGTACTCTAAATCACCTTGTATTTCCAGAACTACTCGACCGATTTTAATGAAACTTGGTCAGGTTATGTCTGTATCACTGATGTTTTGTACAGTGATGCCCTTAAATTTTCAACTTAAAAGGTCAAGCGGGTGAGGTTATAGAGCAAGATAACCCTTAGTATCTTGAGATTTCACCTAATTAAGGTCTTATTTTTCTTCAATACATTTGTTAATAATTAAAAAGTAATAATAATATTTGCAAAAAAATTTTGAAAAATCGCACTCCAACTCACCAAAAACCCAAAAAAATTTTCTAAATAAACTAGTAGTGGCTAAGTGGGTATAGTAGTAGTAGTGTAGCACTGACGTACAGCTGCTGTAGTCATCTCTCACTTTTCTGTTTAACTCCGGGACCACCGTAAGGTATTGTATCAACCACTTCAGAGAGTGGTTGAGGAAGATATATATGAATGTAAATGAAGTGTAGTCGTCTATGTTGTAACGTCACAGGTGAAAGGTAGAATTAAATAAATGAATAAAATTTAAAGTGTTAAAAAGCATTTAAAGTGGCCGCTAGCACCGCCACACCAGCGCGAATGAAATACGGTATGCGCCGCGCTTCAGTTTGAATCGGTGAATTAAATAATAAAAAAATATTATATTTAAATAAAATGAAAAATATTTTAAATTATGTATGTGTAAGCCGTAAATAAGAAAAAAAAGTGTCGGGAACGTCCTACAACTGCGTTGTGAGCTTTTTTTTAAATTCTCACAGTTAAGAACTATTTAAAATTAGAGTTTGTTTACTTTTGATGCTCGTGAATTAATTTTTAAATCGACTTTTTAATTTTTACTTTCCATCTAATACTAATAAATTGGCAAACATTTTTTATAACTATAACGTATCTTGAAATAAAATTATACATGTTACAATTTTTTTTAAATTTATTATTATTTAATTCATACTAAAGAAAATTTTAATTATACTGGTGAAGAGACTGCCCTTGTAAGAAATGATAATATCCTTATAATTCTCAGATTTTCCCGACTAATTTGACAACTCATTCTGGTATAAATGCCTGGGCAAAATAACTTTTCGTGAAATTTAACTTTAAATGAAATATTCCATTATTAATTACGATTTAAGTTATCAAATAAAATTTTTACGATCTTGGTAAAGTTTTTTAACGGTTTCGTCTTTCATCGGAAAGATTCTGGGGTCTTCTGAACCGATTTAAAATTTTTCTCACGCTACAAGATTCATTCCTCATCATGAATAGAAAGCGAGTTGGCGGGTAAAATTGGACGTAGGCTTTTAGTTACCGGAGTGTAAAATATTTATTAAAGGTAAATAATCAGGTAGCTTAATTTTGGTACTATTTCATCAAAAGTAGGAAATAATTTAGTGATAACTGAAGCCTATTTATGGTTGAAAATTCATGTTTCCATCACAAAATGCACCACGCATGTTGAAATTCTCTAGTAATTATTCTGCTATTTAGTCTATATTTCTGAAAAACACTGTGTAGCTTATCTATCTTTTATAGTAATGGTAGACCTTTCGCAGTGTTAACCTTAGAAATAAATAATTTTGGCTGTTGAATAATGTAAAGGTAAAAAATAAATAGATTTTTATATTTTATAATAATCTAATGTTTCACTTATACATAAAATTTATCACTATATCGGGTATCGGGTAATTTTATTGTAGGAATATTATTTACAATTTATTATAAATACGGTAAATACCAAATTCATCGTAAAATTCCTTTGAAGTATAATTACTAATGGTATAATTAGTTATATAATATTATAAACTAGAATTAATATGTTGAAGGTAATTATTATTATTATTAGTATTATTATAAATTATTTACATTAAAGACTGAAATAAATTATTAGGAGTAATTAATTCAGTTTTTATTAACTTTAAATATGTCACACGAATAAAATATTAACATGTAATCAATTTTCTCCATAACTTTTCATATTATATTCATTGCTTTTAACTTTAAATTCATTGCTTATTTTTGGTTCGTTCACATTAAAATATTTTTATTTTGCTTAATATAGTTTTACTATAAACTTATTACAATTTTGTTAATAATAAAAAAAATTAATTATTAAAAAATAAATCGTTATCATACAGTACATGATATATTGTTAGCAAATAGTCTATTTAAAAATATCCCTTATATTGTACGTATTCTGGTTACCGATCTCTTCGTAAATTAACTTGAGATCCCAACCATGTGTCTTCATAATCTTTGGACGAATCGGGCATATCAACACTTGTTTTTCTAACAGTATGTATCATTGAAGTTTCCTGCAAAAAAAAAAAGAAAAAAGTTTATAATTGTGAAATTATTTTACATCATATATACACACATATAATTAAAGTAAATTAAATTAATCAAAATATTTATTCGAATATTTATTTTTTCATCACTTCTATTAAGAAAAAAAATATTAATAATTCAAAGACATAAATTTTTAATCTCGCTTGCACGTTAAATTTTTTTTTTATATTTTTATTTTTTAAGTAATGTTTTATTGGTTTCCTGTTAAATTTTAACTATTAATAGCATTAACTTATTAACAGTTACACCCGCACGTAATTATAATAGGAAACCAATTAAACACAATTGAAAATCAAAAATGCGATATCTGTCGCATGTATTTTTATATTATTCATATATGCAGCTCACACGTGTATATGGAAATTAATATCCATTTGAAACACTAAAGAAACACATTTAATTATCAAAAATAACAGTGGAAAAATATTTAAAATAGTTTTAAATACAATAATAGTAATAACTAATATTATATTATGGTAAAATTCATAAATTATTCATTATACCTGAAATAGTACTTATCAATTAATATATAGCTCTTTACCTCTATTGTATAATATATTAGAACAATTTATTTATAAAGTACTTCAAATAAGTGCCTTTTATTCAACAAAAATTGCATAATACACGCACACACAGGCTTGCGCGCGCACAGACAGAGGAAAAGAAGCAGAGAAAAAGTAAACAATTATTTTATTTTTTGTTATAATAAAATTATCACACACACACACACACGCACACTCATACACACACACAGACAGAGAAATAATAAGTAAATACCTTCCAAATAATAATACCAAATACGATTAAGATGGGTGCGAAATTTATTTTGTCTTTTAAATAATTATGTATTATTTTTTGTTGAAGAAATGAATGCCGAGGTTCACTGAAGATAATACCAGGGTTAGTTTTCTTCTATATAGAAACTACATGCTACTGGCAATTTAATAGTACCTAGCGATTGTTAGCCAAGGATATGAAAGGAAAAGCTAGGAGACAGATACAGAAGAAAACTCTCCTTTCATATGTAAAACAGATAACAGAAGAAACTAAATTGCAGAAATAAAGAGGGGAAGAATATACTCTACTGAGAACTGTCAGATATTTTTGTGGACTGAATTCTCAAGAAGTTTGATAATACCAGACTTAATACTAGAAAAAAATTTTGAATAAAATGAAGATGAAAATACAAGATAAAGAGGAGAGAGAGAGAGAGAAAGAAAGTAAGAGGAGAAAAATAAGAGGAGTGAGGGAAAGAGAGAAATTCAGAAAAACTTTTCAATAAAGTTAAACAGCTGTAGCATATTCAGCAATTAACAGAAACGTTGTTTAACGTTAGTAGTAACGGTGAGTTTGATAACCCGACAACGGGGTCGTATGCGACTCCAAAACTTTGTAGGCAAATTTAGAACTTGAATAGCAAGTATTGTTGTACAATTTTGAACGAACACCTTTCCCAAAATATCATGAGAAACCGTTCTATAGTAATAGTATAGTATAGGGTAATTAAATAAATGTGCTTAGAAAAACATTTTTTAATCGTTTTTGCTTCATCAATAACAGGGCAGTTTGATACGGTTTATATTTATATATTTTATACGGTTTATTTTTATATAAGAAGACTGTTTCTTCAATTCGATATCAATTCTTCTTAGGATCAGTCATATATACCATAAAAAAATCTAAAATTTAGGGTTAAATTCTTCCTGAAGAAATCGATATGTTTCATCATACTTTTTTGAATAACATTTTATGAAAGATTTGTGGTATTAAAGAGAATCTTCAAATATGAATTAAATGATAAAATGTATTAAATGATAATTAAACAAATTGATTGGGCTTTATTATATTTTTTCAATAAACTACTTTGAATTTATTTCATTATTTTTAAATCATTTATTTGTATCTTCGATCTTATGATTTAGTTTTATGATTTATCTTGAATTAGAAATAATAGAAATGTTATAAAGTACAATTTTTAAAAATAATGAACAAATTTAAAAGTGGTAGAGTCAGTAAATATCGATTAAAGACGATAGAAATTGCCAAAATAAGATAACGTTAAAAACCATTTACAATTGTTATCAATAATTATTATCGGTAGACACTACAGAAAAAGTCTATATAAAAAATAAAAAAATCCCTTTCGGCACGCCGGAAGGCGGAGGTAGATTTCACCGGTGCTAAGTAAGGGATAAGAAAAATTTCCAGCTTAAAGTTAAGAAAAACTTCAAATTTACTCAGTACGACAACGGTTGCATGTGAAAAAAAGTTTCACACGTTTAGCATACGACGAGCCCATATTATAATTCCAGAAAAACTTTGACCATCCCTTGCCATAAGGGTTGGCCATATCAAAAATTGTTTCAGCAAAAGTTTTGGGTAATGTTTAGACGACTAAAGACCACTTTAATTCGATTCGATACTGTGCCTGTTAACGGAGGTATGTTTTTTGTCTTCAAAACCCCATTTTTTCCACCCCTTGGGCCAATGTTTGATGATATCAAAAAACTTTTCGTAGATAAGTTTTAGGCCCTTATCTAAGGAATAGTAGGAACTTTAAACGAATTCGATATTTTATTTAATATGAAAGTTATAGCGATATTTTGTTTTTTCGAAAAAAATATTCCCATTTCCACCCACATTTTTTCCATTAACAAACTCGACCGAGATTTTTGGTTTTTATATTTTATGAAAAAATTTGAAAGTGATTGGCGGAAAATTATGGCAGTAACATGTCCACAGGAAAGTGAAATATACTCGTGTATATGTTACGGTAAAACCCCGAATACCGGTAAATCTTAAGTTTTACCGGTTAATTCTAACATTTACCAAGTCACTTGGTAAAAGTCCAAAAAAATCTTGAAAACACATTTATTTCGGACTTTTTGGTCCGTATTTTTGTTTTGGTCATTATTGACATTTACTATAGACTGTTGGTAAAAGTTGACATTTCTGTAATGAAATCACTCAAAAGTATGAATTTAAAAATGCTCTTCCCAATTTCGGAATTTCAGTGCACTGCGGGTGAAAAATGAAACAGATTTTTTTCAAAAGATTAAAAAAAACTTTATTTTGTTATATAATACTAAGACATTTCAAAAACTTTACAAGTAATTAATTAACTTTTTTGTGTAAAAATTGTTCTTAATAATATTAAATAAAATTCAATCACATTTTCTTAGCAACATGTTTTTTTAATCATGGTGTTTTGTAAAAGGGAAGACGAATTTTATGATAAACAGAAAACTGGAAGGCTATATTTAAAAAAAAAAACAGAATTTTTAGTTATATTTTTTTATATCTTTCCTTAAGTTTTAGAATGGTTTGAACGAACCACGAACCAATGACTGTATTTAATGAAAAACGTTCAGTTGGGATTCAAAACTTTTTTACCGCAGCAAAAATTGAAAATAAATTGGGTTAAAAGCAATCCGGGTGTTAGACCCAGACTTGTATTTAAGAGTTAACTATTAATTGATTACTCTCACGTTTGAAAATGATTAATTTTAATGCAATTTTTGAACTGAAATCCCGAAATTGAGAAGAACATTTTTAAATTCATGCTCTTTCCTATTTAGAAGTGATTTTGTTACAGAATTGTCAACTTTTATCAACAGAATATGGTAATTGTCAACAATGACCAAAACGATTTGGTAAAAGTCCGAATTAAATGTGTTTTCAAGATTTTTTCGGACTTTTACAAGTAACTTGGTATATGTTAGAATTTACCGGTAAAACTTAAGATTTACCGGTATTCGGGGTTTTACCGTTACATATATATATATATATATATATATATATAACTGATATAACTGACCACCGACAGTTCAAAAGTTTATATATATATATATATATATAAATGTATATATAAACTTTTGAACTGACGGTGGTCTTGGAGTCTGGAGGATGTGAAACGCGAAGATATGTCGAAATTTTCCGGAAGTTGAATCATGGTACCCATTTCAGTAGGTCGCTTTCTATGAAATCTACATAAGAAGCAAATGAAAAAGAAATAATAGTAAATATTAACTGACAATGAAATAGTATATTAATATTTGATTTATTAATTTATTCAAATAATATTACTTTCCCGAAATTGGCTCTTCTGCTGATATATACTAGGTATATAAAGGGAAAGTATATAGATTGGTCCACAATTTTGATATCGGGTTTTCTTTTATGAATGTCGACGTTTCACGATCCACTGACTCCAAAACACATAAAAAAAAAACCATTGAAATTTCCAGATGTATGTACGTTACGTGTATGTTGGCTTGCATTTTGCTTAATATCTTCGGACTGGTTCAACATAAATTATTCGAAAATGGCTAAAAATGTCTGTTGGCATAGGTAGCATTAAATTTTGGGAAAAATTTAAAAAGGGAAGAAGTAATTTTCGCCATTGAGAATTATTAACTTTTTATAGTGGAATTAGGAGTCTGAGGATATTCAACATTATTTCAAAATAGTTTTCACCTGATATCCGAAAACGTGTTGTCTAAAAAAGTTGAAATTTGGCATAAGTATTTGCCTATAATAAACCCAATTATAGCTTGATTTTTGATCCCATCGAACAAGTGGGTATAATGTTACCCAAACTGTAGTGTCCGTAGCACACTTTTTTTACATTACAGAATGTCCCTGAGATAGTGTTGACTCAAACTTAGAGAGATCGATTCAGAACATCAAAGTATACAAGAAAGTTGATGCGGACAAATTCCCTACCAGCTTCATTATCCATCTCTCCATCATATCCCTCCCCCAGTCAATTTCTATATGGAGTATCCAGAGAGGTGTACAACAAACTTAAGGGACTAATTCACGGTATCAAAATAAACACAAAACTTCATGTAAATGAATTCCCTACATTGCTTTATTTTTCCCTTTGGTGTTTTTTTGTGTTATTCTAATAAAAATTTATCTTAAGAACGGATTAAGTTATATTTATGAGAAATTTGTAAATATGCATACAAAAATATCTACTAGAAATGCTTAAGTTCGATAATTCTACCTCTGAAAATTCCAAAACGGCGGCATTTAAATACGTTATTAATCATTAATATTCCCATAAAAATTACTTTTATTAGATAAATTGTTAAGTTTTTTATTGTAAACAAAATTATATCTCATTTTTTTCAGATCGATTGATAAACAGCTGCGATATTACTGAAATTTTTAAAGTGGAACGCCAAAATTTTACATAAAAACCATACATAATATTGTTATACTGGGTAATTTTGCAATGTGCACCCGTACAGATTAGCGGGTAAGGTAGTACCCGATTTCATATTTGTTTAATTGATTCATATAATTAAATAAATTTTATATTAACACGTGAGATTTAATTAAAATGTTTCCTTATAAGGAAATAAATGAGTAGGTAATTGTTACATGAGGTAAAATTAATGAAGTAAAATTCGATGCCATGTAATGAAATATTACCAGAACCTCTAGAAATACTGTAGAAACCGATTTCTGAAATTATTTACAGAATTTTTTACCTTAAATCGTCTCCTATATATATTTTCTAATTTATCTGATCGATTTTAAGTAAAACTAATAAAGTTATTAATATTTAAAAATCCAGTGGCGTATTTGAAATAAAGGTTTGTAAAGGGCGAACCTGGGAATTTTATGTAATCCTTTGCCAACTTTTTTAACAATTTTACAAAAGAATATGTTTTAAATTTGTTTATACTCAATATTTTGTATTTTATTTTTGTAATTTCTTTGTTTAGTTATTTTCTTATATAGATATATTTTTTAGTGTCTGTTGATAAAGATTGTGCAACAGTAGAAACGGCAATCTAGTTTTATATTTTAAATAAAATTTCTGTCAGTGGGCTTTGAATGTAATATTTCTTCCAATTTATATCAATATTCGTTTAACATAACTTTTCATTTGTGTTTCATACAACAGTAAATAAATATTCTACAATCCTTTTGAAATCTTAAAAATGAATATTTTTTTAAATTGTTTTACGCGCGCACGCGCGCGCGCACACACACACACACACAGAGGCATATTTAAATATATTTTCTTTCTGAAGTCGATCCTTTCGAGAATCATATTCGTCTGCACTGTACAAATTATATTAATCCGATCAACCTAAGTACAGAATTAATAAATAATAAAATAAAATAGGATTGACACCTACCTTATTCCATACTTCATGCAAGAGCGCTTTCGCGAGTTACTCGCATCATCAGTTGCTCCATATAATTTTTTTTTCAAATCATTCGTATCAAATTACAAAAATTACATTTTTTTTTTTAATTATTGATTTTAATTTAAAATGTTTATTTCATTTTAGTAAATGACTTCATATTTATATATATGCAATTTTTAATTTTAATTTAAATAAAAAAAAAATATATATATTTAGTTTTATTTATATTTTGATTTTAATTTGGAAAATGATATTTTAACAATTTTAAATTTTAAGTATAGTATAGGATGATTTTTAATTTTAATTTTAATATATTTAATATGTAATTTGATACGAATGATTTGAAAAAAAAAATTATTACATGGAGCAACTGATGATGCGAGTAACTCGCGAAAGCGCTCTTGCATGAAGTATGGAATAAGGTAGGTGTCATCCTATTTTATTTTATTAATTATTAATTCTGTACTTAACTTGATCGGATTAATATAATACACACACAAACACATACACTTGCCCAAGTGTGCAATTTAATAAAGTAAGCATTGAGAGAACCGTTATATAACTTTAAAATTAGCTACAATGTATTTAAACACACATATAACGTTAATGTACGGTGGTATATGTTATATAAAACTATGCGATTACGTATGAGAAAAGTTATATTTCTTAAAAGAGATATCATTAATCTTTATAACTTTAAAAAATAATAAAATGTTGATCGATGCCAAAAATATTTCTTTTAATAAATATAAGTTTTATTTTTCCACAGTGAGTCTAATTAAAAAAAAAAAATTCGATAAAATGTAGTTGAAAAAAATGTATTACTGATCCCGTTTAGCTGTTGTGACAGAACACTAAAAATAATAATAATATAAAGAAAAAAAGTAAAAAATAAGTTAACAGAAAGATAATTATTTTATAAAATTTTATGACCTTTAGTTTTCTTAAAATCCCGTTCAAAAAATAAATAAAATGAATAAAAAACAAACTAATTGCTGAATTATACATTTACAATATACAATCCTTGATAAATAATTTCGTATTAACGCAAAAAAATTACAAGTAGACTTTAATACAAAGTTTGAATAAGTGTTTTATTGACAAAAGCTGGGGGCTTTTGGATAAAGACTTTATATAAAATCACCCTTATCTCGAGAGAAATTCACTTTAAAATTCTTAAAGAGCTTATTCAATTTCGAAAACATCTCCGATTACCGAAAACAAGAAATGCAAATTACAACAGATCCAAAAAAAATTAATTTCACTGTACCGCGACTGAAAAACCCGTAATTATATTTAAATTTAGAAGCTTCTGTTCAGTTTAATGGATCAGTATTTGAACGAGATATGTCAATACGTCATGAGATATCACTTTTCACAGCGGTGAACTTTTATCAGATTTTTAGTAACAAATTATCGATATGAGTAATGTTCGTTGACGCCTAAAATATTCCCCTTATGGTTTTTTTGCTTCAATGATTCTGATTAAAAAGAATGTCTGATAAGCTTCATAATAGATTTTCAGTACTATAATTTCCTTTGTGCGCGCAGAATAATCCAGCTTGTTTATTTAATTTACCGTAGACTAGTTACCGGGCTTCATGAAGTAACAAATAACTGGAAATATTATACCAAATATTAAAAATTATATATCGACGCAAGTTTTATAAGACTGACTCTATTTATATTTTGTCACTCAGATTTTTAAAACTGAGAGATAAAATGTAATATAATTTTTTTTTTTTGTTTCAGTGATTCCATCAGATTTTTATAACAGTTGTTTTATTTAGATCTTGTAAAATTTTAGTAACAAATGTAATGAATATAAAAACATGTTATTCGGTAGGTCTGGATTACCTATCAACGTATATTATTTACCATATGAACCGTAAAAGACTGACTGAATCTCTGAAAAATAATGTGCACGGACTAATTTTATATAAAAATTAAATAATTAAACATTTTAGTTTTACAACAGATTTTTACGTAGATTATGCCGTAGCATGAACAAATAGTTGAGTTGCGTTTAAGATTGAGTTAAAAGTCTGATAAACCTTTGTCTTTGGTAAACGATTTTTTATCCAAATTGCATATTTCAATAGGATTTGTATTAGGACATGTTGTATAAAAGTTTATTAACATAGTATATTTATAACATTATACGATTACTGAGAAAAATAAATGCAATACTCACAAGTATAATTTCCATTCAAAATTAAAGTATTTACTTTTGACGTTTATACAATAAAATCGATAGAAATGATGTTTTAAAGAAATCTATTGTAAAAGAGTTGTTTACGTCAAATAAAAATAACGACGTTCTTTTGAAAAAATATATAATTATATATATTTTTTTTTTTTCAGATTTTTATGTAAAATCGGTTACATATTTTTGGTTGAACCTTAAGTAAATTATGTTACATTAAAAAGGAATCGCCATTGAGATTCCTCAGAAATTACATACTAGAATCTCTGAGGGTACGTAGAAGTATAGTCAATATTAAAATTTGGACTAGAAGTGCCTAGTCCAAATTTTAATATCAACTCTTGTGACTGTAAATGCCTCGACCATCGACTAAGTAACGAGTCGCTAAATTCATACCGTTAAAAACAGTCAAAGATCCTTAAAAAGATTGTGTAGAAGTTTTAAGATGCTTCGGTTTTTTCTGCGCCTCTTGCAGAAAGAAAAACGTTTGCGATCTTTAACAAATAAATTAACAAATTATTTATTAAAAAAATTTAAATTATGTAACGGGTAAAATTGTTGGTTACAACTTTAAGCTTCTAGAAAACACATAGCAATTAGAAATAAATATCCATTTTATATTAATTCGGTTAGTTCTAAATTTTACCGATAAATTATCTAGAAATTTTAGAGAACCCATCCTGACTACCCGTTCGGGAAGACACCCACCTTGGGACGATCCGGTCCCCACACCAACCCCTCCGGTCATAGCTCTGATGGGCTTTACTGGAGGTCGTCTTTTAGATCCTCTAAAACTGGAAACACGTCACAATAATCATTATGGCCTCTGTTAGAATGTCACGATGCAAATACCTCGTTAGACATTTCCATCAGTGTACTTACGTGACTTATTATAGCCTTCGTATGGCTTCTTCCAACGACGACCACCTACCATAACTTACAACCCTCAACTATCAAATAACAGATTCGTGGAAGCGCGATCCCTGCGCCTTTCTCTGACATCGAAGGTTTACAAAAACACTCTTACTGTATATAACTTCAATCAGACTGTGCACAAAAATCATTACTTGATTGAGTTTTTTACACCAAAAATACCAACAAAACAAGTGCAAAAGATCGAAAAAAAGACAATTTTGTCTTGTAATTTAGTTTGCTCGAAAATTTCTTGGTTCACTTGAAAAGTAAGAAACAAATTCTCAAATTTAATAATATTTGAATGAACCCTATCTCTCTCTGCTATAGTCCGCTTTCTGAAGCGGGGTCAGCGCCTATATCCTCCCACACTTCTGCTCCATCAGAGAGTTCTCAACACATCCATTCTAATCCTAAGAGCAAATATTCTTCAGCTAACCGGGGCTCGATAGCAAAAGAGTTTTTCAATTAACTTAGGGATCAAAACCAGAATTGATCTTCGCAAGCTCTCTTACTACTTTGGTATGTTCAGCTTCATACCTGGGGCAGACATTTAAGACATGGAGGACATCATCAATGGCCTTACACTCCTGACACAAGCCTAAGCTTGATTAATCAACCCAAATCTGGCCAGCCTATCTCGAAAAGCATCATGTCCATAAAGAACTGTGTAATATGACTATTGAGGGAAATTCACTTAACAACCTGCATACTTCTCATATCCGGAAAATTACCATAGGTGTAACGGCCATCGGACGATTCAGTCCGCCTGACCTGACATAAATGAAAACCTTGGTCGTCTATTTCTTTTAGACGACCCAGAGGTCGCCTATCTTCTTGGCATCGTAACGTAATTGGTGCTTAGTTGCAAGGATATCATTGATATTGGAAATACGTAAAAAAAAAGCCTCTCGAGGCCTTTTAGTCTCGAGGTGGTTGTAGTCCTACAACCACCAATTACAGATAACAGTAGAAGCTCTTGGACGCTCAACAAAACATTCCTATAAAACTTGTATCTCATTCCATGAGCCCAGACAGGTACAACAACTACATTATAGCTTCGCAAACACCCTTATATAGAACATGCATCGCTCTGAAATTAAGCTCCAATCGGGATGAACTGATCTTCGGACACCGAAGAAAGCATTAAAGCCTTTTTGGAAGCATATTGAAAGTATTGCTGAGTTTGATGGATACTGTATACAGACAAAGACAGTATATCAATATAATAGTTACTTCTTTCACGGCTTATGAGATGCTACAAACCTGATAGTTAATAAATTTACAAAGAAAGAATACTGAGTTATATTATAAGACAAAGAAAGAATACGGTTGATAAAATAAAGAATATCAAATAACCGAAGTACAAACAGATGTCTGAGGAAGAGAAAGTAAATTTCGTACATCCACTTAATTCAGTGTAAAAACTAACTATAACAAACTGAAAGTAATAGGTAAAAAATTGAGATATATATATATTAAATTAGAATCCGACGGTGATGTTTTACGATTATTATCCCGTTGGTACTACTTTTAAATGGAAAAAGATAAAGACTTACAAGCCTGGTGACTGCTTTTAACTTGTTAACGGTAAAGTAATTCCTCCAAGAGGATTGTATTATCCTGTGTTACCTGTTAAAAATAATAAGCTGACTTTCTTGTACGTACTATTTCATGTGCTATCACAAAAACTTGGACAAGTATTGAAGTTGACAAAGTTATAGAGAAAGGATACAAGATCTTGGAAATATGTGAGAGTAAAGAATTCTATGCAAAATCGAATGGATTATATAAAAATTATATCAAATATTTTATAAAATAAAGCCTGAAACACAGCCGTGGCAGAAAGATTTTAAAACAATTGATGAGTACATGGATGCAGTTAAAAATAAAACGGGTGTAATCTTGGATAAAAATAAAATTGAAGGTAATTCTGGTAAGAGATCTGTTGCAAAAAGCTTTTAGAATAATCTATGGAGTAAATTCGGACATTAAGAGAATACGATCAAGACTGATTATGTGACTGATAATTGTATGTTTTATAAGATACTACTTGATGGTAAAATGGACAAAACAAATATTCCACTTATAAATAATATTATCATACAGATATTTTACAATATGAAAGACCAGTTTATAGAAGATCCGAAAACTGCTAATTAGTTGTAACCGTTCATTGCAAAATTTTGATGGTAATTTTAACAATAATTGACCCATAAAGTGTAAAATTAATAACTTTTACTGAATATATATCAATATATCTAGATTTTACCTTATAAAAAAATTATCTTCCTCTCACTATACAGAAATTTGTAGCCGCTTTAACTGCAGCTAATGCCCGACTCCTCTTATAATTATGTTGGATAGACTGCTAGAATATAATGTACTATAATGCAGTCTCCGTTATTTATATTGATGATGTTGAAAATACAATAGAGACCGGATGTATGCTTGCTTGGTGAATGGAGTGATGAATTGCAAAGGATGATTATATAATTGAGTTTATTTCTATAGAACCGAAGAGTTATGGATATAAGAGATTGAAAGGTAAAGGCAATTGTAAAGATTTAAATTTGAAAGGATTTACAATGAACCATAAGAATTCTGAAAAGCTGAATATACAAATTGTAGGACAAGTATTGGAAGGTTCTATAAAGGGGATAAGTGCAAACTAAAATCGGATAGTTAGAGATATTAAGGGTAAGAAGTTAGTTAATAAAACTGTCGTTAAGAAATTAGAATTTTTATATAATACCTGGGGGAAAGGTGGAATTATAGATACATTACTTTAGGGATATTAAAATTTAATATGCATGTTATGGTTAAAGGATTTTAATGGGTTGAGGTTCATTAAAACCAAACTGAAAACTATTTTAAGAGAATCCAAAATAAAAATTATTTTACAAGAAAGTCAAGTGGAGACAAGTTTTAAATCTGTTAAAAGTTAAGAAAAAACGACTACAAAAAAAACTAAACAAAAACAAAAAAGTAGTGTGCCACGTAGCTGTTGTAATCGGAAACATCGGGACACTGTTTTTGAAATTCGCATTTGATTTCAAATGAGCGCTTAAGCGTGCGGGTGACAAGCATTGCTCTTTTACTCATTTAGGATAACTAAAGAGCGTGCTGGTGATAATTTTGTTATAGTGTAGTATTTTTTTTTTCAAATTTAAAAAAAAAGTTATTTTGACGCATACTCCCGGTAAGGTAACGATTCCAATGCGGATCATACATCTAAATCGCTTCAGCCGTTAGCTGCTACGGCGGAACAAACATACATACATACATACATACAGTGTAAATATATTACACTCCTTTTTGAGCAGTTGTAGAATTTTAAGAGAAATTTAGTTGGAAATTATTTTGAGTTTGTATCACTATAATTCCTGGTAAAGTGATATGTATATTTTTAACCGGGTAATGAAAATAAAAAAAGTTTAATTTGAATTACTGTAAAAATATAAATATAAATAAAGTATAGCACCATCATAAAAAGGAACCGATAGGAAAATATTTTATTTCAGTTTTATTATGTTTTTTTTTTTTTATTTTTTCGAAGTAAAACATATTAACATCATCTCTTTTTTTGTCTTTGACTGGTTTGATGCAGCTCTCCAAGATTCCCTATCTAATGCTAGTCGTTTCATTTCGGTATACCCCTTACATCCTACATCCCTAACAATTTGTTTTACATATTCCAAACGTGGCCTGCCTACACAATTGTTTCCTTCTACCTGTCCCTCCAATATTAAAGCGACTATTCCAGGATGCCTTAATATGTGGCCTATAAGTCTGTCTCTTCTTTTAGCTATATTTTTCCAAATGCTTCTCTTTCTTTATCAATTTGCCGTAACACCTCTTCACTTGTCACTTTATCCACCCATCTGATTTTTAACATTCTCCTATAGCACCACATTTCAAAATCTTCTAATCTTTTCTTCTTAGATACTCCGATCGTTCAAGTTTCACTTCCATATAAAGCGACACTCCAAACATACACTTTCAAAAAATCTTTTCCTGACATTTAAATTAATTTTTTATGTAAACAAATTATATTTCTGACTGAAGGCTCGTTTCGCCTGTGCTATTCGGCATTTTATATCCCTCCTGCTTCGTCCATCTTTAGTAATTCTACTTCCCAAATAACAATATTCTTCTACCTATAATCTTTTCTCCTATTTTCACATTCAGTAGTCTATCTTTGTTATTTCTACTATATTTCATTACTTCGTTTTGTTCTTGTTTATTTTCATGCGGTAGTTCTTGCGCAGGACTTCATCCATGCCGTTCATTGTTTCTTCTAAATCTTTTTTGCTCTCAGCTAGAATTACTATATCATCAGCAAATCGTATCATCTTTATCTTTTCACCTTGCACTGTTACTCCGAATCTAAATTGTTCTTTAACATCATTAACTGCTAGTTCCTTGTAAAGATTAAAAAGTAACGGAGATAGGGAACATCCTTGTCGGACTCCCTTTGTTATTACGGCTTGTTTCTTATATTCTTTAATTATTACTGTTTCTGTTTGGTTCCTGTAAATGTTAGCAGTTGTTCTTCTATCTCTGTATTTGAACCCTAATTTTTTTAAAACGCTGAACATTTTATTTCAGTCTACGTTATCGAATGCCTTTTCTAGGTCTATAAATGCCAAGTATGTTGGTTTGTTTTTCTTTAATCTTCTTCAATTAATCTGAGGCCTAAAATTGCTTCCCTTGTTCCTATACTTTTCCTGAAACCAAATTGGTCATCTCCTAACAGCTCTTCTACTTTCTTATGAATTATTCTGTATAGAATTCTAACATCATCTTAATTATGTTATACTTTATTTGAGATATAATTGTTAATCAAAGTATTAAATTTCACAGTTCACGGTTATTTTACTTTAAACTATCGCTGTTGTACTTGGGAAATACAAAAAAGTTATTATTAAATAAAAGAGTCGAATTTATTATAATTTTTTAATATATTTATTATTTTTTATTAATTGTTTGTTCGCTCAAATAAACGTAAAATACATTCGTATTATGTAATAAATGCTATTCAATTGTTTATGAACAGACTAAATTATACTCCGTTGAAATATGATGTAAAATGATATAACATAAATAAACAATACAATTAAATATTCAGTTTTTTTATGAGTAAATTGATAGTAATGGTAAATAATAACATTCTATATCGAAGGTTAGCAAATAAAACGAGAAAGGTTATTTGGTGTCAGTTCAGTCTATAGGGAGGTATACTGTTGATTGTAAACAAGAAACTGCTGACAAAATATTTTTAAATGAATTAATTTTATCTGTATCATTAATTCTGAAACATTTTGATTTAATTAATTTGGGAATTGGAAACAAGGAGCAGAGGAATTTGTAACATAACCCCACCCGTGCAAACTCGAACTCGACCTAGCGTGACGACGGATGTTTTGTTAGAATTCAATGTAATGGGCGTACTGTTTTAATCCGATTTGAATATAGAATTAATCTAATGAATTGCAAATATATCTCCCGACACTATGAAACCACACGTATACGTATATAAATAAACATTTCATATTCGTATATAAAAAAAATATTAAAAAAAAATCAACCTACCGTCTGATAGATATTATTTATTTTTAAATAAATAAAACCTGATCTGGATTATCTTGATTTAATAACAAAATCAGTTTTATTGTTCAGTTAATTTTTTTTTTTTTTATTATTTATAATTCACTTTATATATATCCCTGTTTTATTTTATAACTTTCGTTTAGACTACAGAAAAAAACAATAGCTGACAACATTGTTACTGAAATCTCCCGGGATTTCCATAGTTAAACAAAATATAACCGCCTAGCAACAAAAGCGGAAATAATTTTTACCCATATATTGTTTATTTTCTTATACAATATAAAATAATAAAAGAAAATTCTTGATTGACATGTAATTTTAACCAAAATTTATTTAAATCTAAACTAATTAGATCTCTGTTGAAATACTTTGTCTTATGAGAATATGACTTGTGTCTCAGATTATAATTTCTTCATCTTCCGTCTGATTTATTTTTAAACATCACTGAATCAATCTTTCTGATGCTGGAGTTATCCCAGTAAATACTTTTATAATTCTAGATTAAACCACTTTGAAATAAAAAAAAAAAATATTCTTAACCATAGGCTTAAATACTCACAGAGTTTTTAGCCTATAGTCTTGTATTTTTTAACTCGATGAACCTTTAAATATTTATAAAATGCAAAATTATGGGAAAAAGGACGTTTTACGATAAACGCCAAGATACTTTACCTCTGTTAAACAGGAAAGTAAAATATGGAAACAAGAAATATTTTATCGGTTGTCATGAAGTTAAAACATATTTTATTTTTTATTTTAAAATTTGATACATTTATAGGTGATAAAAAATTAAAAAAACAGCTACTTTTTAGCCTTGTCATTTTTTTAAAAGAACATTAGTTTGTGTTTATTAAGTTTATTCTACGTAATTTACTTTCATTTTCCATTAAAGAAGGATCTGCAGAGTAAAAAATTAATTTGAAAATCTAAAAAGGAAATCCCTAAGAACCTTTACTAAAACTCTAAAAATAAATACGCATTTCGGTTGTTAAATAATAATCATCATCGTTTCTTAGTAGTTAATATTTATTTACTTTTACGTTAATAATATTACACAGAGTGATTCACGAAGAATATAAAAACTTTCAGACATGTGTAACGGTGAAAATAAAGAAGAAAGTTCATATAAATATATCTTCGGAAACGATCCATCCTTTAGGGAATGTCAGCTGGCGAAAAATTTTGTTTTAATTTCTACGCCTTTGGTCAAATTAAGCCAGATTGTGATTCTTAAGACTCAAATTAAGATTTAGTTTTTATATGAAATCTGACCTGAAAATTGTTTTTTAAGGCAAAAACTATATTTTAGTAGTTTTTGAAAAATCTGGTGTAAAACACAAAAGATTGGGATCGAAAAACACATTGTTTTATATTTGGCGTTAAAATGGATTTGTTAAATGGGTAATAAAGGTTACACATAATAAAGGTTTTATAAAAAAAGTTGTAGAAATTTGATTCTGAATAAAATGGTATGAATAAGTCTAGAGAAACTAAATACATATATAAGAATTTTGAGGTTTATTTAAAAAAAAACATATCAAAATGTGCCAGATTTTAATTAGGTGTTAATGAAAACATAATTTCAATATTAAAAAACAAAAGAATTATTTATTTTAAAAGAATACAAATTTAAACAAAAATATGAAAAATTAAAACTGCTCTTCAAAACAATTAATTAAATATCTTTAAAGATAATTAAAAATAAATTTTATCTAAATTTGTTTGGAATAATTCATTTCATAATTTGACACTTATAGCTGATTCCCATAATTAAGTTCTTTTTAATTGAATTTGAACGTTGTCCTCCGAAGGGGAAGATACCGGCCTTGTGACGATCACGGTCACCACATCACCCCTTTCTTTCATAGGAATTAATGCCTTTTCATAGGCATTACTGGAGGTTGTCTTTAGACCCTCTAAACTTGATACCTCGACACAGTCGTCAGTTTGGCCCCTGTCAGGATGCCACCTATTCAAATGCATCGGCAGACATTTCCATTGAATTTGAACAGGAATAAAAATTTAAATAAGTGAAAAGAATAGTGCCTTTAAGTCATTATCTAACAATGCCCTATAAATTTTCCAGTGAAGAATACGCAAATATCATTTTTATTTGTGGGTTCCGCACGAGCATCACTGCGAATTTTGGTTTTTAATCATGAAATTTTAAATTTTCTATTTAAATTCTTTTTTTTATTTTCTTTTTAAATTTTAATTTTTTTTAATTTTATATTTTTCTAACATTTTTTAAGTTATTGTTTTTTAATATTGAAAATCATGGTTTTGTAATACCTAGTTAAAATATGGCATATTTGATACGTTTATTTTTTTAATAAATTTCAAAATTCTTATCTTGGTATTTAGTTTTTGAGGATTTGTTAATGCTGTTTTACTCAGAATCAAATATTCTACAGCTTTTGTTAACAAATTTTGTGGGTTTATAACCCAACAAATTTATTTTATGCAAAACATAAAATAGTTTATTTTTTGACTCCAATCTCCTTATCTTTTACCCCAAATTCCTCAAAAACTACTAAAATACAGATTTTTTCCTTATTCAAAAAAGTTTTTTTAGGTCAGATTTCATATAAAACCACTAAATTTACCCCTTAATTTGGTTCTTAAGAATCACAGATTGGTTTAGTTTTACCGAAGGTGCAGAAATCAGGCCGAATTATTTCAAAAGCTGATACCCGCTAACGATGCGTTTCGGAAGGTAAGTTTATTTGAACATTTTCTTTATTTTCACCAATTGAACATAACCTAAAAGTTGATTGTTACATTCTTTATAGATCACTCGGTATGTAAACACAAAAAAAAAGTACATTATATTAACAGTATATAATAAAATAAATATTAAAGTAAATAAAATTTATTTTTCTTTCTTTTTATCTACTGTTCATGATTAATTAACAATCGAAATGCATCTGGTTTTAGATTTTTTTTGTTGATTTTTTTGTCTGGAGTGTTTCTAAATTTTATATCAATAAAAGTCGAGTATAACTCATTGGTTTTAGACTAATAGAATGAATTTTTACGCAGTTCTATGTCAGATTTTTCTAATCGGCAAACCGTATATAAAAATTCCAGCAGTTAATGCTGGAGTTTACCGTCTTATTTAACAAAAAAAAAACCTGTAGTAGATTTTAAGAATACTCAGTTAAAAAAAGTAAGAAGATATTATTTTCATATTATTAAGTTTTCGTAGGATTAATTGTTCAGAATTCCGTTAAAAAATAAACTCTTGAAATATTCTACTTCGTTAAGTTTGCTTTTTTTTCAAAGTTGCTTGTTTTGTTTTTGTTACTTTATTGCTAAGCTTCCTCATACACATCCCTACGTTATTATTTTACGTTTATTAATATGTAAAATTATACAAGCATGAATTTATAGTACTTGTTTCCTCAACGATCATGTAATTCGTTCGATGAGCGTCTTCTCTTCCTATTAATAGTTTAATCGATAATCATTTAATTTCTCCATATTTTTTATACTCTACTTGGTTTAATATTTTCATTTCATATTTACTGAAGCTGGTAGTGGAAAATTTTTTTGTTAAACACTTTTTAAAATAACATCATAAAATGCTTACACCTATTTTTTACCTTGCTAATTACTAAAGTACAAAATTATAAGTATAAAATAATCAATTTTACTGTTGACTGGTAAGTGTTTATTATGAAAAGACCAATTGTATTTTATTTTTTGAACAAAAGTCAATCGCTTTTCATACACGTCTATGTTCACCTATAAACTCTGAATATGGCTTCTGGTATCGTATACAGAATGAATTTAATTCAGATAACATTTAAATCCAAACATAAACATTGTATTCGGTATCTTATGTATTAAAAAAAATTGGGTTTAAAATCTATTTCCAGTCCATCTGGGTGTTCTACGGGATATATCGGGCTGATTTTTTTTTTTATTCTTTCTTGTCATGTTTCATAGGTATGTCATCAATAGTCATCGGACCCCAAACTTGAGATATCTCGTTTGAGAAATCTTCAAAAAATCCTAATTTATTCCTTAATTGACGAAATTTCCGAAATTATTATTTATAGGAAAATCTCTTTGAAGGTTTGTCGATGCTTGATGACATCTGCGGGCCAATCCGAGCTGAATAAAAAAAAAACAAGCCCGATTCTTCCAGTAGAACGTTTGAACAAACTGGAAATAGATTTTGAACGCATTTACCTGTGGTAGGAAAGGAAAGAGAAAAACAAGGCGGTTGGGGGTGAGACGTGTTGTAGGTGGAATAGGTTTTTAACTGATTTTTAAAATATATAACATTACTTGTAATAATAACGCTGTAGAGCAGCATGGGTCCACTAGGTTTTTAGACGATTTTTTAAAAAAAATATCGCATTATTTTGTAATAATAACACTGCGGAGCAGCAAGGGGCCACTATTTATTATTATTTTACTAAATAACCTGTAATGAATCTTTCATAACACCTTATTTTACGTCTACCTTTTCTGCTGAGTAGAAGGTAATAGATATTTTTATATTTCATTTTCCAAAACAAGAAGCGATTTATCCGCCCAAAACAGCGATTTTAATTGTGTATAGGAATTTCATTAAAATTTATTTAAAGTTAATAAGTAAAATATATTAAAAACAAAAAATGATGTAATTAAACTTGATTAGTGTATGAGGAGTACGTCAATTCTACTGCTTGGCAAGGTAATCTGTCCTCTTTTTATTGGGTTAAGAACGAAATAATGGCCAAAACAGATCATGACGATTTCTCCCGCTCCTCGTTAAGCAGATACAACAATATTCGTCAGATATCTCTAAATGTTGGAATTTGACTCATAATGGATCTCTGCAACAAATATCGACTGCTTAAAAGTCCAACAACGTTAGCGTTCAATAACTTATGGGTAGTCGTCGGTTTCCTTAACCCACCGGTTTGGTCTAGTGTTGAACGCGTCTTCCCAAATCAGCTGATTTGGAAGTCGAGAGTTCCAGAGTTCAAGTCCTAGTAAAGTCAGTTATTTTTACACGGATTTGAATACTAGATCGTGGATACCGGTGTTCTTTGGTGGTTGGGTTTCAATTTAACCACACGTCTCAGTAATGGTCGAACTGAGACTGTACAAGACTACACTTCAGTTACACTCATACATATCATCCTCTGAAGTATTATCTGAACGGTAGTTACCGGTGGCTAAACAGGCAAAAGAAAGAAAGAAAGTCGTCGGTTTCCTTATCTTCAAACGAAGTAACGTTCCGATGTTTGAATGTATTTTTCCACAGTTAGATGATGGTCTGACGTTGGCAATAACGTTGGGCAAATTGCCTAGCCAGTAATAATCAATTTCAATCGTACAAATTGCAAATGTTGGAACCAAAATTTGAAACCAACGAACACATAGTTTGACCGTACTTAATTAACGAGTACTGCATACACAATTCCAAACGTCATATAAAGGACGTACATGGGGAACGTATATTATAGGAATGACGTGATACTGTAACGAAGTGAATTCGAGGAGGTGGAATAAATATCAATTCCATATGCCCGTGTGCTTCATGCACATACACAAGTACAGAGCGTATGAACACACACACACAGAGAGAGAGAGAGAGAGAGAGAGAGAGAGAGAGAGAGAGAAAGAGAGAGAGACTCACATGAAATCAGAAACGGTGACTAATTTTTTTTTTAATAACACAATATTCTAGCAAAAAACAAATTCATGCTCTGCTAAACAAAGAGATTAGCGTCTCTCGATACTCGCTATGCGCTTGAAGGGAAAAAATTGAATTTATGCCTACGTATAAAACAAATCGCAGTTTCACCACTTTATACATCTATAATAATCGAGTTAGACTAATTTACTACAGAGAAAATGCCATTCCACGATAAATTAAAGGTAGTAGGGAATCGTTAAGCATTTCGAAGTACACAATCCGAGATAAGTTTATTGAATTAGTAAACTATTACTAACGGCTTTTTAAATATTTTAAAAATATAAATGACACACAATTAATTTATAAAAATCATTTCAAATAAGTTGGGGTTTGTTTAACAAGTAAGTCGCTATATTTTTTAATGAAGAATATTAACGTTAGAGAGGAAGAAAAACTATGATTAAATCTGGAATTTATTTGATAATTTTTTCACGTGCAGAATATTAAACCAAGCGAATAAAACACGTAATTCAAATTAAGTCAAAGAACTATACAATCGTTTAAAATTTTGGAATTAACATTATACGATATTGACGACTCAACGATCATAAATTTCTATTCGGAATCTCATTAGAATCGCTGCAAAACTTTCGTGTTAAGGACGAGTTTCTTTATAATCTTTGAGTTTAAACTAATAAAATATCGCAAAGAAAGATTAATTGAAACCAGCCTGGTTTTAAATTAAAATTAATTTAAATCAAATAATTCTAATGTGGTGTTATATGATATTATGGCGGGTAGGAAATTCCATTCACGTCGCGGCAAAACTTTTTATCTAAAGGTGTTTAGAATAAACAAATAACTGGGAAAAGGGAGGTAAATTGAAATTTTTTTAATAAAATTTTCATGTCGAGTAGAAAAAAATTTACCTTTTTTCCCCGTTATTCATTTTAAATTTTCCTTCCTCGTAATAAAATAAGCTGTTTAATAAAACTTTTTCCAACGTAAAAGTTTTGATTCTATTTCTGATGTTATAATTTATGTTAAAGTAACCAAAACATTAAAGAGTGTTGGTAGTAAAACTATAAAACAAATATTTTTTATTTGTTGACCTGAGGAAAAATTAAAAAATGAAATTGTAAAGAACCCGTACAATTTTTTTTTTTTTAAAAAGTGGTTCGTTATTATTCAAAAGAGAAATAATGACACTTTTTTACAAAACAGTAATTTATTTTTAATTTTTAGATTTTTGTAATGAAATAAATTAACTTCATTTTTTTTTTGTCCCACGAAAAAATAAAGAAGTTACAGGACATGTTCTACCGGTGGAAATAATGAAAATATTTCATTATTGAAATATTTGTTTTCGATTTATGGCTAGCGAAAGATTTTGCCTGAATTTCAGCTCTTTTAATAAAAGAAACCCTATTGTAATTATTTTTGACCCAAATTAAGGAGTAAAGTTAGTGATTTATTATGTATTTTCAACTGGTAAATTGGATAAAACAGGTTCTAGAAATGTAACTTCAGTAGTAGTTTTTAAGATATTCGACGTAAAACACAAATTTCGGTGTCGAAAAACAAGTTTTTTGTTTAGGTTTGTAGTACAATAGCTTTGTTAAATGACTAATAAATGTAAAAAATTAAGTGAAAAAACTTGTCGAGAATTTAATTTTGAAAAAAATTAATGTAAATATAGTCAATAAAAAATTTTAAAAATCGTTTTTTTATTGAAAGAAAATAGACTAAAAATAGTATAATTCTTTCTGTATCTAATAAACATTATTCTTAATATCGAAAAACAAAAAAAAATAAATAAATAAAATAGACGAAATGATAAATGGTAACAGATTAACAAACCTCAGTTACGGTAATTGCTCGAAATTCCTTCCTTCACTTTGTACGCAACACTCTGCCCGACGTAAAATATTTCCGGTGACTTTTTGTATCATCTCAGGATCATTTCGTTTAAATTCAATAGCATTCCGTGTTCTAATGAATAAATCTTCCTTATTATTAAGTTTTTATTGTTATACTATCATTTTGATATGGTCTCAAATGAAATAATCTAGTGGCGTTAAGTCTGGTGAACGTAGGAGCCAATCGATTGGTCCACAGCGTTTAATCCAGTTTAGGAGATTAGCAATCAAGTGATTTCTAGCTACTAAAGAAAAATCTGGCGTTTTATTATTGTGGTGGAAAATCATTTGCAGTGAAGTTTGTGAAGGTACAACCTTCAAAACAGCTGGCAAATTACTTTTCAAGAAATGAACGTATGCATCTCCCGTAAGGTTATCATTAAAAACATATTGTCCCAGAGTTTTGTCATAAGTAATATCATATTTATGTGAAATTTATGTTGGAGACTAGTTTCCATCATGTGTATTGTCTTCGCTCCATAAATGACTATTTTTAGAATTGAAGACTATGTTTCTCGTAAAAGTGGCTTCATCAGTAAATAAAATCGAATTTACCTTATCAGCGTTGTCAAGAAGCCAATGACAAAAGTTTAACCATTGGGGGTTATCAGCTGGCCGCAAATATTGAACCTTCTCCACGCTGAAAGAATAAAGATTTTCTTTCTGAAGGATGCGCCACATTTTATTTTTGATAAACCAGTACGACATGAAAATCGCCTTGCACTAGTACCTGGGATACGCTGAATGTATTGAATCACACGATGTTCATTATAAACACGATGATTTACTTGACTTTAAACAGAAAATGAACACGTTGGAAACGACCTTTTTGTTCGTAAATCCTGATAGATCGAAGAATTCTAAAAAGAAGAATGCTTTAAAAAGAATGTTTATTAGGTACAGAAAGAACAATAAGAATTTCTGTCTATTTTTCATCTGTTTTGCTTCAACTAAAAAACATTTTTTTAAAGGTTTTATTTGCTCTATATTAATTACATCGTATTTACATTAATTTTCTCAAAATTAAATTCTCTACAATTTTTTTTTACAAAATATTCCGGATTCATTAACCTTTAACAAAGCTATTGTACTAAAAACTTAAACAGAGAACTTGTTTTTTGACACCGAATTTTGTGTTTTAAGACGAATATCTTAAAAACTACTGAAGTTACAGTTCTGGGACCTATTTTACCATATTTCCCAAATTACATAAGATACCACCAGCTTTACTCTTTAATTTAGATCCCAAAAATTACAGTAGGAATTGTTTTTATTAGAAGAGCTAAAATCCAGGCGAAATTCTTCGTTAACCGTAACTCAAAAATAAAGCATTTATAGACCTATTTTTATATGAACGTTTTATTGTTTTCATTAGTAGAACATGTCCTGAAAGTTTCTCCGTTTTATCAAGGGACACTCTATATAATAAATTTTTTGAATATTTCTTTGAAGAGATTTTTACTAAAACAAATGTTCTGCCTTTTTGTAAATCGTTATCAAGAGATAGCAATTTAGGACATATCCATAAATCCAAATAATAGATTTTGCAAGGCAGGCTCGACAACTCAACGATCACTCCTCGCTTGAATCATTACTTTCTTAACATTCGGACTACTTCAGTGTAAACATTATCCAGTTTCTAAGCTAGAAAGGATAAACCATCCGTTTTTCCTTTTTCAAGTTATAGAATTTTACTAGGAAAGAGAATTAGAATTTTTTAATTTTTTAGATTTTTCTCATGCAAACTAAAATTGAAAATTTCATCGATAATCGACTTATTTTCTGTTGCGGTCGGTACAGTTTTATTAATTCCGATATCTGTTCATAAAAATAAAGGGAGAAAATAATAAGTACAATGTGTATTTTCCTGTGAGCAGTTCTCGAGGCAGTACATTTTTCGTACAAGTTCTGGAATATCGCGCTATATAACTGAAAAGTTGTTACGTACACGATTCTTATTTAAGAGCTACAATGCGGTAATAATTTTCAATATCGTTCTTTGTTACTTGTTTATTGGTTTTGAATCATTATTTATTCATCTTCAATACTATTATCAACTTCAGGTGTACCCTGTTCAGGATTAAATCGCTTTTTACAACGCTAACATTTTCAAAGGATGATTTTTCCATTTTGTTTATTATTATATTTTTATTTATGCGTTTTATTTTACTTATTTATTTTTTTTTTTTGAAAAATATTTTTTTTATAATATATATATGTTTTTGTATTAACACACAGAGTACAATTGATTATTTTTTATTACCAACTATGCAAAATACTTGTAGTACTAATAGTTAGTTATGTTTCATGCAGTTACGCGTAAAAATATGTATTTATACAAAGAACATGTATATAAATTATCATCTTACCGTCTTAAAAACATCTAAATTTCAGAATTAAGAAATGTATAAGACTTGCACTTGTAAATATCTGAAAAGGAAACATAATTAAGTGCTCACGTATACAAGTGATAAGAGGATAATCTCCTTCATTGCTCTTCGTGTAGGATAATAAGTCATGTCCGTTGATATTCTCTGTTAATAAAATAAAGGTATAACATTTTCGATCTTCTTTTTTAATTAAAAGTTTTCTGTTTATTTAAATGTAAATTTTGTTTAGGATATAGTTTTTAATTTAAATTAAAAAAAAAGTTTACGCTTTTGTTTTGTCATTTTCCCACTTATCAACAAAAAACCATTTTTAAACTACACATACAAGTTATATTATTTGGTTCTTAAAATGCTAGATGTGAACAAAATTTTAATTAAAAGTTTTATTTGGTTTTCCGAATAGAAAATATTTTGCCGTACATTTTAAAATTCGTTCCAGTTGGTATCTCTTCCTGACACCTTTTCACGTTACGTTAATTTCAACTTAGCAAGGTTCAACAGACTAAATATTCAGTTTGTTGGTTTTTCGGTGAGGTTTACGAATAAGGAATAGTATAATTTACTCCTTTCTGTTGTGAATTTATAAACTTGTCTAAACATAAGACAAATCTAAGAGTTACTGAACTTTATTAATTTGTTTCTAAATCAATATTAATATATGCGTATTTTACCTACAGAAATAAAATGGTAGCAATCTATAACTTTAAAAATTAATCAGTTAAAAAAAGCAACTTTTAACACTTTTATTATACAGGTTGATTCAAATAAACGAGAAATTAAAAAATTAAATAACGTTAACGAAAAAGTTTTTTTAGAAAATGAATTTTATTTCATATAATTGTACAAATTTTGCCATATTAGGATACATACATTTCAGTTTATTTTTTAAAGATGACATCTTCCAGGTGACCTCCTCTTCTACGTAAACACTCACGAAGTCTCTTCGTTAAATTGTTCATGGTTTGACGTAACATCTCAACTGGAATTTCGGCAATTGCTTCTAGGATCTTTGCCTTTAGTTCTTCCGTTGTAGCAGCTCTACTGTGAAACACTTTACTTTTAAGGTGACCCCACAAAAAGTAATCGCAAGCTGAGAGATCAGACGATCTGGGAGGCCATCTAATGTCACCATTTCGTGAAATGACACATTGTCCAAACAATCGGCGTACAGCTGCCATAGATATTCGTGCAGTATGTGACGTTCCTCCGTCTTGTTGAAAACAGGCTGTGTTAAGAATCGTTGGAAATCTCTTTTGTTGTTCCACAACAAAGGTTTCAAGCATGGCTACGTAAGGAGCCGACGTCACTGTAATCGCAAGACTGTTGTCATCCTCAAAAAAATAAGGGCCTATAACACCGTAAGATGACATAGCACACCACACTGTCACTTTCTGGCTGTGCAACGGACGCTGGTGTAGCTGCGTAGGATTTTCTTGTGCCCAGTATCTGAAATTTTTCTTGTTAACAAATCCACTGAGGTGGAAATGCGCTTCGTCTGACATCCACAGTTCGTGAACAAACTCTTCGTTATAATTTATCTTCTGAAGCATTATATTACAGAATTGTGCTTGCACAACTGCATCGTTCGGTTTCAGTTCCTGGACGATCTGCAACTTGTATGGATGGTATTGCAAGTCCTTCACTAACATTCTTCGAACACTTGAACTATGCAATTGTAAAGATGCTGAGAGACGACGGATTGACCGATGTGGACTTCGTGTGACAGCATCTTGTAAAGCTTGAACATTCTGTGGTGTACGGACGGTTCGCTCACGGCCTAGAGGTTTCATTTTCATTGCCGAACCAGTTTCCTCAAAATTAGATATCCATGTTTTAATTGCATGTGCTGATGGAACACGGTCGTGCTGTCCCAGATTAAAATGACGGCGAAATTCTCTACGCGCTCCCTTCACAATGTCATTGTTTTTGTAAAACGCTTTGATAGCAAATGCACGTTGCGCACCACTCCAAGGATCCATGACAACTAAATGGCAGGTTAGATTAGAGAGGCTAATTTTTACACGGATTTGAATACTAGATCGTGGATACCGGTGTTTTCTTTGATGGTTGGGTTTCAATTAACCACACATCTCAGGAATGGTCGAACTGAGAATGTACAAGACTACACTTCATTTACACTCATACATATCATCCTCATTCATGAAGAATTATCTAAACGGTAGTTACCGGAGGCTAAACAGAAAAAAAGAGAGGTTAGAGAGGCTGGCGCCACTTATCAAGTGGTACCAATCGCTCACGGCTCCAACACAACTTTCAAAATTTCCCGTTTCTTTGAATCACCTGTAGTAATTTTATTATACTACACATTTTAATTGTTGACTTCGGTTTTGTAATCGCTGAGCATTATGAAAAAATATCACTGATTCATATAAGAAAGTTTTTACAAAATAAAAGAGCTGACTATAAAAGCAATTGAAATTTCATTGTAATATGTGTCGTAAAATGTAATTTGAGAAAGTCATTTCTAGTTATAGTTATGAAATCAAAAGTTTAATTTAATAAAAATGTAGTAACAATAAAGAGGAATTTGTGTTCTACGTTTTACCTTTTTGAATGAACAGATGTAATGAGTAAAAGTAAAATTTGTTTTCTGTTATAATGAATTAAAGTTTGAACTCGCCTTTAATGTTTTTAAACAATGAAGAGAATTTCTGTTATTATTCGATAAAAGTACTTATTAATTTTCCCGTCAATGATTTTAAATGAGCCCTTTTTTAGTTTTTGTTTCATATTAATTAATTTTTGACGTTAAATTTTGTTTGACATATCTACTTGTAACATCGAGGGTCAGAAACATAACTTTATATACCATTGTGCAATTATTGACAAGATACATTGGCACTTTGATAAATCACAGTAAAATGTAGTACTGAATTTAATTATTATTTTGATACTTTTTCATCATATTTTTGAAAGCATTGTCATTTATCGATCGAGTTAAAAAAAATGCATAAATCAAATATGAACAGCTGACCATCTACCGATGACGTAATTCAGGACCTGATAAAATTAATGATAATTCTGTATGCACATCGTAATACGCTTCTATATTCGTAGACGTAAAATTAAAAGACAGAACAATAGAAAAGTGACAGAGGCTCAATAATAAATTATGTTCTCTAAAGAGCTCTTGAATTCCTTTATTTTCTGATTTCTTTTTAATTTAATTTATTTATTTTTTTAATTATCGCACAAATATTTTGAGCTATTATGTGGTATGCAATAGTTTTTATTTATTTATTTTTTAATAAGTAAAATATTTTAATAAAATAAATAAATAAAAATCGTTAAATTAATAAATAATATTAAAAAAAAAAGTTCAACCCTGGACTTTTCTTTCTAAAAAAGAAGCGTGTTGTGCGTTGATTTGTTAGCTATATATGCTCATATTTTTATTTTAAAACCAACGCGTACAACCTATACAGTAAATAGAAAGAACATAAGGTTATTTGCAGGATATTACTTATTTTTTTTAACAATTAATTATTATTTTGGTTAAACGAAAGGATTTTGTCGAATAAATGATCCGGAATAATCGTATCGGCTTTCTTTCCTTTATATATTTTTTTAAAATTTATTAATATATTTAAATAAGAGAGATAATATACCTTTAATAAATTTATTGATCTTTTCTGATAAGAAAGGAAAACATTGGGGTTAGAACTGTGTTAAAAATCACAACTCAAGAAACAGCTAAAAATGTTCAGGATTTTGAAGCTTTTCATTGTAAACGTTTTTGTTGTTGTTAGCACGTTAAATTCATGAACATTATTTAGTTACAATTGTCAAAAACATTTAACAAAATATGTGTAATGAAACGTAAACCGTGTAACATTTTCGGGGCGGGCCGTGGGTCTGCCTATTTTCATGTTTACCATATTGTACAAGCAGATACCTTTGGGCATTTACTGAAATAAAAATAAAATTATGGTGTGATAAAAGAAAAAGTAGCTTTAATAACAACATTAAAATAACAATAATAAACAAACTTAAAATGCAACTGCATCCAAAACTTTTGTAGTTAATTTAAAAACCGGTGATTTATTGTAGACATCAAGAAAAGGAAAACGATTGGCTGATGAGTTACGTCGTACAAACTAGTTCACAGAAAAAAGTTGAGTTTTATAATACTTGCTTTTATTCATTACTTCAGTGAGTTGTAATTTTTTTGAATATAATCTATAAGATTTATAAAATAGAAAGAAAAGTTATTTCACTTTTTTCCTCTTTCCCTCAGCAGTGAAATTTCAAATACGCCTAAGTATTTCATTATTATATTAGACGACACCTAAATAAAGTATATACCTAAATTATAAATTATTAAATTATGCAAATATATTTTAGAAAAGTTTAACAATTTTAACAAAACTCTCTTTTAAGTATTTAAAAATTTCTAAAAAAGTACTATTATGTGAATTGCCGTTTTGAAAAATGTTGACTATCAATGAAGAGAAGAATTTTATTTGCACTGAATCACGTGTTTCAACAGCATTATCATTACTGTACGTATATGATGTTGGTGTATGAAATATTTGTTTCCATTTAGACTGCTGGTAAACAGTAGAACTGGTGTACTGTGCGATTATAGATGACCTATTAATTATAAATACTCTTATTGTCTCCTTATATCCGATATTTGATTGTTTATCTTTTCATTATTATAATCTATTGTGTTAAAGAAATGTCGTTGTATAATTCATCTGAAAGATTAATAGATCAAGAATAATGAAAAATTTGTCTATAAATTATTTTTTTGTTTGGATCGATAAACACAAAATAAAACTAAATTTTTGTAATAAATAAGGTTTTCCAAGTTTTATAATTTTATTAATTTTTGTACATATTTTACGTTTAAAAAATACAATCCCTGTGTGACATAGTGAACAAAAGTACAAAAAAAGCATCGATTAAACAAGATTTTACGTGCTATGTAGTAGATTAAAATTTTCTTCTAATCCGTAGATTATTTGGTAGCAGCTCACCAAATAGGTGTTTTTGTTGATTTTAACTTCAGTTTTGTTATAATTTTGACAGTCGATAGCCTTCATAATTTGTAAATATGTTTATATCAGTAACCTTTAATTTTTTTCGTTCAGTATATTCCTCCATTATTATATTTACTATATTATCATGTCTTTTGTAAGCAGTATACTGTTTTGTCTGATCTTCCTACAGGTAAGTATTTTTTGTTCAGGCCGTCACTGGTAATTTTAGTTAACAAAAAAGGAAATTCCTCTACTTCAATTTTTTCCCCATTTAATAAAAAGACAAAAGAAAACAAACATTTAATAAAAAGTTTCCAAGAATAACAAGCATCCCAAGCTAGGATTAAAAAGGAGAGTAAGGAATGAAGTGAAGTGATTTCCCATTGAAATTTTCAATGAGCCGAAGATAGTCTGATTAGATAAAAAGTTTAAATAAGGAACTATCCGATTTATTTAAAATCTAAGAACACCAATAAATAACTACTTAATATCATCTTTTCATAACCAATTTGTGCTGAAGTACGTTATCAGAGAAATCGATTTCATAGGTAAATATTTTTAGATTAAGTTATTAAATCCAAAATGTTTTACACTTTATTATGTCAAAGTTAAGAGTGTATTTTAAAATATTCAACTTATTTTAAGAGTTGATTTTTAATATCGTAAAATATTTTTTATAAATTATATTTTAATTAATTTCGTAATGACTACAAATGTACTAGATACATAGAAATCTTTTTTTCTCGATTTTTATATTTCTCATTAGCTAGAAATCATTTTAAGAATCGAATTCATATTTAAATTATATTTTAAATCCTGCGATACAGGAACAAAGTACAAACAAATATACTACTAATGGTTCAAACGGGGAGACGATTTCATTAAATAATAATTTAAATAAATTAAAAGTAGACTATTTACCAATTTGGAAGAAACGAACGGGTGCCGTTTGATTGTTGTAAATGAATTTTTTTAAAGATACAACTGGGTTTAGGTGTTTTACTAGAAAGACCATTAGCAAAATACAGAAAAAAAGTGGCAAAAAATCTAACAGAAGAAAATCATCTTCAGAAAAATATAAAAAAAGGATCGGAGAAAGCACGGATGAAAACTGCACATTGCTCTCACTGTAGCATCAAGTACAGATCTGCAGCAACACTTTATCGTTACTGTAAATACGTCAAGAAAATTGGTTTATATCCACTAAAATACTATATATTAAAAAATCCACTAAAACACGATAAAATAGGTGTCATTGAATGAGGGGATATTTATAAAAAGATCTGTAACGAGTATAGTTACAATTTAGTTGGATTTGTAGGGCAATTAAAAAACAGGTTGGAAGTAAAGTAAAAGAGCTTTTGGTTTGTTTTTTTTTTTGTCTTCAGTCATTTGACTAGTTTGATGCAGTTCACCAAGATTTCCTATCTAGTGCGAGTCGTTTCATTTCGGTATACCCCCTACATCCTACATCCTTAACAATATGTTTTACATATTCCAAACATAGGTGGTTCCAAATGTGGTTTGTTATAAATATAGAAACCAGATAAACCAGTTCTACGCCAGCATTGCCTGGAAACTTGTTATTTCTTTATTAGAAACAATCGTTTTAAAAAAATTACGTAATAAGCAGAATTAGATAGTTGGGAAACATAATTTGTCGATAATGAAACCTGGGATTCATTGTTGTACAGTGTTAGGGACTAATATCCAATCGCCTATTTGAAGTTAAAATTTGTTAAAAATCCTTTTATGAAAGTTTTTAATGATAAAAACGTTAAACTCCTACCCGCACCCTTAAAGTTTTATTCATTAACGGAATATTTATTTTCATTGGTTTACGGTTCATGCTGTCTTCATATTTATTGAAATGTTTTATTTGGCCAAACTGTAAAATAGACGTATACAAAAACGCGATGGGCAGTTTGGGGAATTTGAGGTTTAAATGGTTTAGATACTCTACAAGATTTTCACTTTCTATTGGGATCATCTATAGGAACTAAAGTTTCTTTTTGTTTAAAATCCCGGGTAAAAATGTTTCGTAAGTACAAGGTTATCATAAAAGAATGGTAATTCATAGGAAGATTGTAGGGAAATTTCTAGATTTTATATTGGTATCCCTGAGAGCCTTCAACCCAAAAGTTTGTTTATGAGAAGTTGTATCCACAACGTCAGTTCTTGTATTGTTGCGGTGAGTTTAGTGATGTTTACTATGCTCATAGTGAGTTTACTATGTTCTCGGATAAAGCCAAAGGAAACTGTGTTTTATGGATGCCTGAATTAAAATCCGTAATTTTAGTTCAACGTGCGTTTTGATGTAAATTCGGAAGAGATCCACCATACAAAAATGACATAACACGTTGGTTCAAACAATTCCAAGAAACTGGATCAGTTAAGAAACAGAAATCAATCGGAAGACCAAGTGTACAAGACGAAACGGTTGAACTAATTTTGACAATCGGCAATTAGAAGTCCTGGGAAGTCCATCCCCCGTTGAAGCGTCGAATTAGGTATTCCAAAATCAACAGTTCACAAAGTTTTACATAAAAAACTGAAATTACACGCTTATAAAATCCAGATACTGAAGGAATTGAAACCCGATGATGGTGTAAAACGTTACAATTTCGCTGTTGAAATGTTGGACAGAATAAGTGAAAACGAATCGTTTTTAGACGATATAATTTTTACAGACAAAGCTACATTCTATGTGAATGGATGCGTTAACAGACACAATTCACGAATATGGGGCTCTGAAAACCCACACGCAATTATTGAGAAACAACGCGATTCGCCTAAAGTTAATGTTTGGTGTGGTGTGATGAAAAATCGTGTAATAGGGCCTTTCTTCTTTGCTGAAAAAAACAATTAATGGAGTTGTGTATCTTGACATGTTAACCAATTATTGCTTTCCTCAGCTGGATGAACTCCAAAACATTCATCAACTTCATTTCCAACAAGATGGTGCTCACCCGCACTTCAATGCATTGGTCACGGACGCTTTGAACGAAAAATTTTGAGATCGATGGATAGGCCGGCAAGGACCCATACTTTCGCCTCCAAGGAGTCCAGACCTGACACCTTGCGACTTTTTCTTGTGGGGGTACATCAAAAGCGTTGTTTATACACAAAAAATTCGCGACCTAAACCACTTAAAAAACAGGATTAATGAAGCAATGACAAACATTAACGAAGAAATGTTAACTAATATTTGGAGAGAAGTTGAGTATCGTTTGGACATTTGTCGAGCGACTAAAGGCGCACATATTGAAATTTATTAATTATGTAAAAAAATGTTTGAGACGACAAATTTGAAAAATAAAAAACATAAACTGTAAGTAATTCTGTTTTAATTTAAACCATGTTCAAAACCGCACCATTCTTTAATGATAACTCTGTATTTGTATTTTCATCCTATATAATTCCTGTGATTGTAAAAAATATTTACGATATATAATAATTCAAAAATAAAAATAAAAATTATGAAAAAATATCAGAATTTGTTAATGAAATAAGATATTATGTACTTTTAAAAATGTTTATATGTAATTTAATAGGCATACAAGGAAGTCAGGTAGCGTTCACATCAGATTTTCTTTGTTTGGACCATCTATGGTTTGCTTAAACAACAGTTTTACATGGCAGTTTGTTTCCTTTACTGCAAGTACGTTTTTACCCTTTGACTAACTTAATCTCTTTTTGGGAAAAGTTTTTCCCTTTTTTTCTATTTAGTTTTCCAGAAAAAAATAGCTTTTTTAAATTTTATTTCTGAAAGTATTTTGCTCTTAAATTTCTTCTGTATTTGCATATTCTGATTATGAAGTAATGTAAGAATTGCTAATTAATCTTATACAATTTTTTCTTAAACTTTTAACTATCAATAATGCAGAATGTACGCTCGTTCTAATCAGCCTATTAGACGAATAGTTTACTTACATTTGCATTTTAAATAGAGAATGGGATTATGAGTATGTATTAAATAGTACAGTAAAATTACAGTCATATGTAAAATTAAATAAGATTTGAAAAACTAACTTTACAGGAGTAACTTTACGTATTAATTGCTAACAAGAATTCATTTGAAACAGTAATGTAGTTTCTTCTTCAGCTTGATACTTCTTTGTCGTAGACGAAGTGATCTAGAAACTTCAAGTTAGAATATCAAGCTCAAGAAGAGAACACAAGATAGTTTCAGAAGTATTAAACTCAGCGTAATCTCACAACAGAAGGTGAACAGTATTTGTTAATTAGTTCCAGTTACTACAAAATACTATGCCATGTAACGATGAAATTATGTGGATTTACTTTAGATTAAAACCAGTTCATAATTTTCGGCTTGTAAATTTTAATTGTTTTGGATATAAGAATTAACATACATCTCATAAAAATCCTGAATATTTTTTCTAGTTTAAATGAATAGCCTGACGTCATTGGTACAATATTATCAGAAATATTAAAGAATTGTTTTTCTATTTCGAAGACTTTCAGTACTTACGCTCATCTCTAATTTAACTTTCTATGTGATATTGATTGTTGTTTCCAGGAAAAAAACGTGTTGATTACAACGCATAAAATTTGCATATTCTAATTTGGAATGTAGAAACATTATTAATGCATTTGCTTTAAAATCATCCGATTGTAAAGTATATTTTTATTATTATTAAGTTTTTTTTTATGGTTTTTACAATAATTTCAGTTTTACTAATCATCAGTTTGCATTTTAATATTTTTGAAATCGGTTTACGGTTGAAGTTTACATCCCTTCCTCACCATCCAAAATCCTATCAATTTGATTATGTCTAAAGATGGACCTCGAGTTTGAGTATCTACTCCAAAGTTGAACTAGCTTTCGCGAGCTCAACTTTTCGCGAGCGAAATTTTTTCTTAAACTTTTAACTATCAATAATGCAGAATGTACGCTCGTCCGTTTGGTTACGGACGCTTTGAACGAAAAATTTTGAGATCGATGGATAGGCCGGCAAGGACCCATACTTTCGCCTCCAAGGAGTCCAGACCTGACACCTTGCGCCTTTTTCTTGTGGGTGTACATCAAAAGCGTTGTTTATACACAAAACATTCGCGACCTAAACCACTTAAAAAACAGGATTAATGAAGCAATGACAACCATGTCATGCTGTATACTGCTAACCGCAGTATACACCAAGTCCTCCGGAGAGGAGGATGACCGAAGAGGAATTGTGACAGGTAGTATCCGACGTCGTCGTGTTTCCTTCGCAGCTACGGTTCTCTATCTCAGGAATAAGCTTCTTTGTCCACGCCCCAGTTGTAGCGGCATTCCACTTCTTTTCCCATTCTTGTAGCAAGAGATTAGTAGCATCTTCTTTGTCTATGCCCTCATAGATCCGTTTCATTTGGGGAGCCCGTCCAGGACTCCCACCGCATCCGCTGATACCGTTCGGTACGCCGCCACGAATACTATATATATATATATATGTGTATATTAACGTTTTTATAACATCGTTAATAGTATAGTAATAATAATATTACAATAATGTAGTTTCCATAAATAAGTATGCTGTTTATAGTAACAATTAAAGTCTTGTTATGGATAAACTTCTCATTACAGGTAATATTATCGAAATGATTGAAAGAAAAGTAAACCACTTACTTACTTAACTTAAAATACAAAAAGGAGAAAATAAACAATATTACTTTAGTAATATTGTTTATAATAGTAATATTGTCAATAGTAATTTTTTTCAACCGGCATGATTCTTGGGGGCTTCACAAAAATACTGAATGCCGTCCTCCGTGCCGCAAGTATTAGCGCCTCGGCCTTTCATCCGGAGGTCCTGGGTTCGAATCCCGGTCAAGAATGGCATTCTCACTCCTACATAAATTATCATTCCTCTCATCCTTTGAAGCAATACTTTAACTTTCTTGGAGCTTAATAAAAAGAAATAAGTACCCTAAATAGTATTTGTTAAGTTGTAGCTTCTGCTTTTTAGTCAGCTTACTACTTATATAGTTTCAGTATAGTTTGATATTATTTACAATAGTTAAAAATATATTACACTTAATATTAAAAAAATTCAAATTTATTTTTTTTAGTTTTCATTTAAAATTCGAATTTTCTTTCCTAATATAAATTTATAGTTATCAAATTTTTATTTACAGTCGATTAAATTTTTCTAGGATCTTCAAAAAAATTTAATTAAACCACATATTAAAAAGGAATCCCGATTGAAAAGCCTCAAAAATTATATACTATTATACAGAGTTTTTTCTAAAATGTTGGGCTGGCTATACTTTTTCAGATTCTACTTGTAAAACTAAACAAAAAATATCCTTAAGAAAAATGGCAATTTCTCCTTCGTTCTCCCCCGTCCGCCATTTTGTTATTTTTATATAAAAATTTATATAAATTAATATGTAAATATAAATTAATTAACATATAATAATGTTATATTATTATAACATTATTATTATAATATTTTGTTTATTACAAAAACGCTTACAAAATATTAATGTGATTCCTCTATCCGTACTTGAGATATAAATTTAAAACATCTGAGAACAGAACTTAGAAAGTACACAAGATAGTTTTATACAACTTTACTTTAAATTTATAGTATAAAAAGATTACATATATTTAATTGACATTAATTTTAAATTACATATTCCATGCCAAACGAGTTTTTTAACGTATTAAATGATCTTGATATAAATAGTTGCTTATTACAACGCTTTAATTATTTTTCGAAAAAAAAAGTTATTTTTAAGTTTACATTCATCCTATTAGGTCCTATACATACAAAATGTTATTTTTAAACCTTACTAAGAAAAACTAATTTGTATAAATTATCTTTTTTTTTTTTTATCTTTTATTCTATTTTTATATGATTTTTCGAACGATTTTGGTTTTTCAGTTTACAAATATTGTGTCTGCTTTCAGCCATTTTGATTTTACAAATAATCACATCCACTATCATACATATAGACAAATCGTTGATATTTATTTTTATGAAAGTCAGTACAGCAGTTCTGGAATTATAATAGCAAATCAACAGTCATTTAGGGTTTTCTTTATTTTTCTGATAAAATTTGTCAACCGTCTAATTTGTGAATTTTTTTTTCTGTAAATAACAGAGTTGAAAGCATATAACGTGCTCTGTTGTGTATTTGTTTTACAATTAAATTTTACCTCGATAATAATTAACAATTTTTAATGATTCTACCTAATTTAAATTCTTATTTTTATTAACAGATTTTTTGAATTAAGTTTTAAGATAATAGCATTTGACTGAAAAGAAAAGATTAAATTAATCTCGTTTCAAAAGACTTTTTATTATCTTTTCTCTTGTGAATTGGGCTCATCACTAAAGAAGAATTACAAGTGATTTCCCGGATGATCCTAAATTACCAGAATGAGTGAGTTGTTTTTGCCACGTGTTAAACTATTGTGAGCTTATCTTTCCAAATAGCCGTTCATCTAGAAGAAAAACCACACAAAAAAGGAAAGGCAATTCCCTCTGCAACTTGAGTGCTTAATGGTACAAGCTGTTGTATCTCAATATTTATTTCACTCCCATTCTCTGTTATCTGTTACTAAAGCCATTTTTAGTACACTAATTGTTATCTACAAAAAGTAAACATTAGGCTTAAATACATTTATCATGGCATTTCTTTACTTTCTTTTTGTATAATTTAAAACGTTTCACACATTAAGTAAAAATGTTGTACTGTAGAATAGAATAAAATTTGACTTTGAGTTGTAATTATATTTTTTATTTTATAAATATGTACTATATTTTCTGGCTTGTATGAGTGGTTTAAACTAATTTTGATGACTATTCGAATTTTTATTTATTCTTCGACTTAAATAAATAATATATATCAATTCGATTTTTGTATGAATATTTATACAGTTACGGTACGTACACGATTATTTCGAGAAATTTCGGAATTACTTTTAATAACGCTTCGAATAAATGTATGTACACAAAAATTTAACAATATTTAAAAAATAAATTAAAAAAATATTTTATATTAAAAAGTTTTTTTGGTCCCTTATTCACTTTATAAACTTTAACCTAATGCTTTAGAATACGTATTAGAAATTTTGTAGAGCATGAAAAATGTCAAACATGACTGGAATTCAAACTCAGGACCTCCGGGTCCTCGCAAAATCGTCATCCCAAATCAGCTGATGGAGAGTTCTAAGGTTCAAATCCTAGTAAAGGCAATTAATGTATACGGATCTGAATACTAGATCGTAGATATCGGTGTTCTTTGGTGGCTTGCTTTCAATTAGCCACACATCTCAGGAACGGTTGATCTGAGACTGTAAAAGACTTCATCCTCTGAAGTAATACCTCACGGTACTTCTGGAGGCTAATAAGAAAAATAAAGAAGAAGATAAGATTGGTTGTAAATTACAGCGTTGTTACTTTTAATCATGGTGCTGTGGGAAGATTAAACGATTTTGAATTTCTTGGTATTGAATTTGGGGTAAATACTTGATCGGTTTAATCGACATTGATGAAATTAGAATAAAAAAAGGCTGAAAAGGAAGCAACATTCATGTAAAAGAGCCAATAGGAAATTAAAGTAGAGAAGGAATGCTGAAAATAGAGGAAAATCCAGATGACCAGTCAGTCACATGGTGAAGAGATATATTAAAACAGACAGCTTCTTTTAATGTAAGTTTTTCGTAAATTAAATTTTTTAAATTTATGTTCCCTTTTCATTACAACAATTCAACTTGGAGGGATGAAATTTTCTGAGGATCTAAGTGGTATATTAGTACAATTACTGGCAATTTTTATGGATATATAATCCTTTTCAGTCTTAAAATTGTGAAGCTAAATTCGAAAAAAATTATTATTAAAAGTGGTATTATACCGAGTGATTTTTTAGTCCTGTTACCCAATTTTAAATGTAATTTAATAAGGGGAATTTTAGGTGGAATAAAAAATGTATTTGTCACTTACAAAAGAGATTTAATAAAAAGCTACTACTTACATAATTGTTAAAGAATATGCTCAAAATACCCACCCCTTGCGGTTTTAAGAGTTGCATTGGAAATATTCGTGATTAAGTCTGTAATATTGACTTTAAGTTTATCAATAGTGTGAGGATTGTTTTTGAAGGCCTCGGACTTATTATAGCCCCACAAAGAGTAGTCAGGAGATGTAAGATCTGGGGACCTTGGAGACCATAAGCCCTTGCTTATTATTCGATCATCAAACTCTTGTAGAAAATCCACGGTTTCTCAAGACGTGTGGCATGTAGCGCCGTCTTGCTGAAACCAGCAATACCGTTCTTGAGGTTCCAGGAGGGATACAAATTGGCGCACAATATTCCTGTATACTTCACCGTTTACTGTCTGTTCGAAGAATATGGGTCCGACTCTACGATGACGAGATATCACACACCACACACCAATTTTTTCAGAATGCAAGGATTTGTCTTGTAAAGGGTTAGGATTTTCAACCGCCCAAATTCGACAGTTTTTACTGTTCACATAACCGTCGATATGGACCCAAACTTCATCGCTAAATATCACTGTGATTAAAAATTCGATTTCTTTATCGTTTACGAGAGACCTAAACCAACGGCAATATTGCAATTGCTTGTTTAAATCTGGAGGCCGAAGCTCTTGGACTAATCGTACGCGATACAGATACAGTTTCAATTTTTTACCGACTTGAGTGAAAAGTTTTCGTTAACCTTTTCGTAGAGAATTGAGCAATCTTGTTTTCACATTCTCTAAAACGTCATCTGTCAAGCGAGTTAAACGACCACTACGTTTTGTCGCAAACACTACCCGTCTCTCGAAATCGCTCTGCTAGTCTAGAAATTGACTAGTTTTTTTGGCAGAGGAACACCAAAAAATTTAATTTGAAATGATTCTTTTACACTTGCGTACGATTTCGTAGCAAAATATTGTTCAAGAATGAAAATTCGTTGTTCTACGGTAAAAGAATTCTGTTCGTAACACGACCGGAAACGGCACAAAAGTTTTACACAGCTGAAGGAGAATCAACTCACACTGCCGTATGTATACCGGTTGAGTAGCGCTACCAATTTCATGTCACAAAACAAAATTTCCCTTTCTTAGAAAAAAATTACCAGAAATTAACAATTGAGTAACAGGACTAAAAAATCATTCTGTATAAAGTAAAATTTTACATAATTAAAATTTTAGTTTAGCAGTATGAAAACGTACAAGCAGATGCAATAAGGTTAACACACCTGGTTGGTCAGTGGTTAACTCGTCATCGCAAATCAGCTAATTTTAAAGTCGAGAATTCTGAGGTTGAAATCCTAGTAAAGGTAGTTAGTTACCTTTGTTGAAGTGAAAACTTCTTAGGCGAGTTGTGTCAGAATTTTTTGTACATACGCATTACATAAGAACATGGGAAAAAAATCGCTGGCTCGTAATCAAAATCTGTAACATAACGCAAGACACTAACCATATATAAATGAAAGAGAAAAAGGCATAGAGCGAGAGTGTTTACACGCATATATGAGAGGATATTATAATATGTAGTTACAGTGGATGGGAGGTGGGAGAAAAAAATGCCGGTGATCACAATTATTCTCCCCCTACATTACTCTCGTTTTCTCTTTCAATATACATAGCCACACACGCGTATACGTATAAATTAGTATACGGTAAAAATAGACTGTGAATTATAGTTTGCCGTACCACGTTGCTTCTCGGTTGTGCTTGTATACATATATTGGTTATATTTGTATACATATATATATGTTGTACATATATACATTGAATTGTTTATTTAAAATATGTCAAAATGTTTATTTGTCTGAAATATTTCAATATATACTCATAATAATAAAAAAAAAATGTTTAAATTCAGTGTAAGTTTAAGATATTATAATATTTGTGTAGAATCTGGATAAAAAGTGAGTACATCAAAAATGTATTTTATGTTTACATTTTACATGAACATAAAAAACATTTTTGAAGATGTACGCACTTTTTTTATTAACATGTAAATATTTTGTTGTCGTTACCAATAACTGATAAAATTAATTTAAATTTTGTTGTTTATATTTTTCAATTCATTATATAATTATTATATGTTTTTTATATGTTTATTATATGTTTTTTCATCATTATTATTATATGTTTTAATAAAATTAGCACAGGTTAGAAATAGTAATATAATCAAATATAATTATAAATCACTAATCGGTATCCATTATTTGAAGTTTTTGCTTCTGCCGGCCAGTCCCGCCACTGCCTTTTTTATCAATTAACAATTCCGTTACCGAGCAACGCAAATATTATAAATTAAAATTATATTTGATTCATATTATTAAACATTATATTAGTGGTTGTACATCAGAAGAATTAAATGCTAAAAATTATCCTTGAAACAAAATAAATCTTATAATATTTAATATTTTTTCTATCTTTAGAAATTTTGACCTTAAAATAATTATGTCACGCACATCTTTTTTATACTTACGGAATGTTGAGAATATTCCCATATATGAGGGAAAAGAAGAAGCATTTGATGAAAATAAAACAGCTGTCGATTATGAAGTTTCAAAAGGACAAAAAATTAATTCAAGGTATCACATACAAAAAGAAAAGGCCTACGAAGAATTGAAAACCGAGCTGTCTAATTTTAAAAAGTACCATCAGGAAAAGTCTATTAAGGAAAACTTAAGGCAAGAAGTAAAACAACTTAAAAAAAGAATAGTATCAAAAAAATGCTTCGTTCTAGAACTCACGAGAAAAAACAGTTTCTGTAAAGAAGTCAGCGCATTAGCGTTGGAAGTAACCAGTATAAAAACAGAAAATGAGAAATTGAAAAATGAATTAAAGAGCTTTAAAAACATGATCGACGCTAACTCTCAGTTAAGAGACAAAGTAAAAAAAATAAACTCTGATTTTATGAATAACAGTAAAATATGGCCAAACTCGAGAATTGTATCGCATGAAAATAATTTAAGAGAATTAAAAAAACAGAATTCATTTTTATTGAAAGAAAACGCAATTCTATCTTCATGCATTTCATTGAACCAGTTCAATGAAATGCATGAAGATCTACAATTAAATGTAGAACTGCGTAGTCAAGGTCAAGTTTCCAATTCCAGTTTGCCCGATATTAATGAAGATAGTAACATAGTTAACTTCGAAGATACGTTTAGTTCAACTTCATTCGATTTTGAAGACGGGATTCATTTTGAAACAAGTACACCACGGTTTGAACAATATAATAATTTTAATTCAGATCCTTAATTCTTCTTGTAAACCACTAATTTCAGTAAATAATTTCATTCTTTCTTTTATTATTTTATTTTCATTTACATTGTTATGCTCCTTGTTTATTTTTTTCTTTTGTTATGTTTTGTTGTTTTTGTTTTTCTTTTGTTATGTTTTGTTGTTTTTGTTTTTTTTTGCCATTATGTTTGTTATTTTTTTATTTTGTCTTTCTTCTTTTCTCTTTTATTATGTTTTTCTGTTATGTTTATTTGTTATTTTGTTATGTTTTTGCCAAGCTTTTGTTTTCAAAAAAAAAAAAATTTTTGCCATTAAATAATACATTGCAAAAATAAACTGAGTTTTTATTTATAAAACAAAGATCACTTTTTCTACCACGTAATAAAATAAATTAAATTATTCCTTTCAGGTATATATAAAAAATAATCTCCCCGTCGGGGAACGAATAAAAGAATACTTTTCTAATGTTTGTCAAAACAAAAAAAAAATTTTAACTGATTTAATAAATTGTAAATCTGCGAAAAAAAAGATGAATATGAAGAAGAAAATGTTAAGAACAAGGGAAGAATAAAAAAATTAAAGATTATAAATATAAAAAAAAGAAAATGTTAAAAAGATATAAAGAATAAAAAAAATTAAGAGATGATAATTATAAGGAGAAAGAAAACGTTGAGATCAAGGAAAGAATAAAAATAAGAGGATGATGAATATAAAGAGAAAAAATATGAAAACTATAGAACGTGTACGCAAATTAAGATCAGATGAATTATATCAAACAAAGAGCGATTAATAAACGTTTTATCAACGTTTTATTCCTCTTTATATTATCTTCTGTTAATCTTTTTATTCTTTCTTTCTTTTTAAAATTTTATTTTTTTTATATTTATCACCTTTAATTTTTTTATTCTTCCGTTGTTCTTAACATTTTCTTCTTCATATTCATAACTGCGACTTAGGGAGAATGTTGTCGGACAATATCAGAGGAGTAATGAACTAAAAGAAAATAATTTTTTGCAATTTATTAAAGATGGGGGCATGTTTCAATGTAAATGTTCTGTAGTTAACCTTATTTATCTAAAATAAAACAGGAATTCCAGAATAATGAAATAAAATTAAACAGAAATTAAACTAAAAAATCCAACAAAAATACGATTTCAAATTATAATTTTCAATTAATATTAAAAAAGATGTTTCACCAAATCCATTACATTTACAAATTTTTTAAAAGAACATAAAATTTTATTTCACCAGTAATTTTTTCATTTTATTTTTTTTATTACCTTTGAATTATTGTTTATTGTAAAACCTTTTTTACAATCACTGGTTAATAATTATTAAATCATTATATTTAAGTTAAAAATAAGAAAAGTTAAAAAAAAACAAAATGAGATGAAGTTTGATTCGAACCGATGTTCCTTCCTTTTAAGGGCCAAATATTTTATTAATTTTAATTGGAATCCAAAAGGTAGGTGTTACATTAGATTTTATAACAGTGCTAAATTCAAAATATCACCATCCTATGGCTAATTGTTTTTGTGTTATGCGTGATACATACGCACATACATACGAGGTATGTTCAAAAAGTAAAGATAATTTTGAAATTTTGCGGGTTGTATTAGACCGATTCTCGGGATTTTTTCGTTGTTGTATTGGTAAACATGTCTGAAAAGTATTTTTACATTAATCTGTTGTCAGCTGTCAAAGATAACACGTGTTTTGGTACGAACGGCGATTTTTTTTTTTGTATAAATAATGGATCAGAGAATTTGTATTAAATTTTCCTATAAGATTGGAAAAGTGTAGCAATATTTTAAAAATGTGTTAAATATTTGCTTTAGGTGAATTTTCTATGGGTAAAGCAAGGGTTAACAAGTGGTATAAACGGTTCCAAGACGTTGAAGATGAGTGCCCCGGACGCACCAGCACATCAATATCCGATGAAAACGTGGAAAAAGTGAAAGAAATTATTATGAATGATCGCCGAATCGCAATCAGAGAGGTCGCTGATGATATTGGGATATCAATTGGCTCATGCCATGAATTTTTTTTGGATGTTTTGGGTATGAAACTTGTGACAGCGAAATTTGTTCCAAAATTGTTGAATTTCGAACGAAAACAGCGGCGAATGGAAGTTGCTCAGGAGTCGGTAGATGAAGTTAAAAACGATGCAGAACTACTGAAACGTGTCATAACGCCTGATGAAACATGGGTTAAGGGATATGATGTCGAAACTAAGGCTCAATCGTACCAGTGGAGGCATTTTAGATCACCAAGACCGAAAGAACTCGATAAGTACGGTCGAATGTGAAGGTTATGTTCACCGCGTTCTTCGATTTTAACGGTATAGTGCATCATGAGTTTTTGCCAAACGATCAATAAGTATTACCTACAAGTTCAACCCCGGAAAAAACCCTGGAACTGTGGCGAAACAATTCATGGCTTTTGCACCATGATAATGCGCCTGCTCTCACTTAATTGCTTGTTCGTTAATTTTTAGCCAAAACCAACAGTGCAATGATACTCCAGCCACCATGTTCCCCAGACATGGCATCGTCTGACATCTTTCTATTCCCAAAAATAAAGAGAACTTTAAAGGGCCGTCAAAACACTATTCCAAAAATCGAGTTCCAGAAGTGTTTTCGGGGAATTGGAAAAAACGCTGGTATAAAGTGTATAATAAATAATAGAGGACTATTTTGAAAGGGATAACACTAATGTAGACGAATAAATAAAATTCTCTCCAAAAAACAAAAATTCTCGTTACTTTTGAACACACCTCTTACATACATACATACAGACGTCACACCGAAACTAGTCAAAAAGGATTCAGATGGTCAAAATGATTTGAAATCTGAAAACCGAAATTTTTGGCTAATGCAATATTTCCTTTACTTCGACCAAAAAAGTAAAAATATGAAAAAATATCAGAAGTTATTAATGAAATAAAATTTTATGTACTTTTCATTAAAAAAAAGTGTATATTTAATTTAATAGACGTACAAAGAAGTCATGAGATGTCCACATACATGACCACGAAGATTTTTAATTACATTACCAAGATTTTTTTAATAAATCCATTGTTTATGGAAACCGACTTTTAACCTATCAGGTGTTCCTTAGCCTCCCTCAAATTATGGGACACTAGAAAAAAAGGCGTATGATTCATTACACCTGCTTTTGTTAAATTTATTTGCCAATTGTAACAAAATAACATTCATGAATTTAGCGTACTAACAACAAAAAATTTTACAACTTAGAGCTTCAAAATCTGGAACATTTTAGTCGTTTCTTGAGTTGTGTTATTTTAAAACTGCTCTAACCCCAAAGTTTTCCTTTTTTATCCCAAAACAAAAATATCATATTAGATAAATCTTTTGTATAAAGAAATATATATCGTTCGACGAATGAACGTTCGCTAAGTATAAATCGTTCGAACGAATGAATCGTTCGCGCGTTGCGTGCAGGCGTCCCGGTGCATCTCGTATACTTCTCTGCCCCAATAGCTGCAAAAATAAAGTTTTGAGCACGTACAACAAACAAACCCACGCACCATTCTTATTTATGGGAAAGACTAGCCGGTCAGGGGTTTCTGCCCTGGACTCTCGACGTGTTTGTATCCTCATGTTTAGAGTATATTAAATATTTTCCAGAAATATTTTAAGAAAAGAAATATTGGTATGTAGAGAATATTTCTCAAAACATTTTAGTATTTTTATATTTAAATTAGGCTTAAGAAGTGTGTAAATATAGAATTTAAAGTTTTTAATAGAAATATAATGTTTAAGGTTAGCCTATCGATAACAGGGAACTGGCTTGGGATCGCCGTCGAAGTTGTGTTAGTTGCCATTCCAGCTGCTGCCATTGGCGCTGAGCGGACCACGTGATGCGGCGGCTGGATGCCCGCCAATGACTCTCTCCTACTTAATAAAGAATCCTCTTTTTTACTGCTAAATATTAACTAATAACTCCTTTCTTTTATTAATAAATCAATAAAAGTTCAAATATAAAATATAAATAAAAATAATCTACGCTTAGAAATTAAATAGAATAATCTGTAAACAAATTGACAACGGACTGCTTCTAGCGGAAGAGAATCGGCTAAAAGAGATACGCCGTTCTTTGGCGTAACAGTTGGTACGGGAGAGCGTTAAAGTATTGGATAATGTATTTTTTACATGAGCCTTGATTTCTTTTGAGTGGTTACGTTAATAGGTGGAATAATCGCTACTGGGTCTCCAAAAAGACTCACATCATCCATTTGCGATCTCTACATCCACAGAAAATCGGTGTGTGGTGTGCAATTTCCAAGCGAAAAATAATTGGTTCCATATTCTTTGAAAACACTCTTAATACGGACCTCTACCAAGAAATTGGAACGCAGTTTATTGGAAATCCAGAAGTGGATCCATAAATAGTTTGGATTCGATAAATGTTTGGGATTCGTGGTTTTAACAAGATGGGGCTACATGTCACACAGTAAGAGCAACAATGGACTTTTTGAGAAAATTTCTTTTGTGAAAAAGTAATATCGATGGCTTATGGCCAACTAGCTCACCTGGTGTTTGTCCTGCAGTTTTGTTTTCAGGGAGTATTTAAAAGATTGTGTATTAAAAAATATTCTACACATGATTGAAGAACTGAAAGCCAACGTAACTTGAGAATTACGATAAATTAGAAGACGTACACTTCGAAATGTAGCACGGAATATGGAAAAGAGAGTAATGGCTTGCATTGATGAAATTGATGGAACACTTTAAAAATTTTATATAAAACATTTGATCTCAATATTGTTTTGCAATAATAATTGTAATATTTATATCTAATATAACACTTTTTTTTTTCTTTTAAATTGGGTGGCATTTTGTGGGTTGCGTATTAAAACAAACGACCATTATGAATTCTTTAATCCGCTTTTATAGCTTTTAAATAGTTGTGGTATTCTGTGGTCACCATAACGAAGTCGATATACAGTTCTAGAAGTACACTTTACTCCATGGAATGACAAGTTCGTGCACATTATTACTTTGAAAGTAATCTATTATTCTTGCTGAAACTCAGAGATGTTATATTCAACATATTATTATGACACATCGAAGCAGATAAATATAAGCCACCATGTAGATGCATCTCTTTAAGTTGCATATTACTAAATTGTAGAATAGTATCGCAAAACTGGGAAAGAAATTCTCTTATTGACGATACAAATTATAAAGAATAACGAAAAATAGCTTGCCGGATCAAAATTGTATTTTATTAGCCCTTTTACTTTTCATTCCCTTCAGTTCACCATGCGTAAATTGTAATTCGCTTTGTAAATTGTGTAAGTTTTTGTAACTCGCAGTTTAGATTTAATTTTTCTTTTTCAAAATTCCACTACGGGCAGGATTGTGTACTTTATGTTCCTTTTAACATTGCTATTAATTTCTCAAACATGGTATCGTTGATATGTTAAATAAATAAACAATTAATATAATCCACCTAATCAGCACGTTGATACGTTCTCTAGATCTTTAGATATATATGATTTTTAAACTTTGACTTTAATGCATTAATTTTAACTCCAGATTATGGCTTCCAAGTAATCCGAAAGATTTAAGTAACTTATCAACGTGCTGGTAAGGTAGATTATATTAATTGTTAATTTATTTAATATTGATATATTTATTGTAACGTGTAACAAAATTTATTGTGAATTAATTGCATTTAAAAGTATAAATGTAGAAAAACGAGAAAATATTATCCAGCTGATTATTTTTTTAACAACCTAGGTTTTGTTGTTAGTAATTGCATTTTTCAGAATGAAAATACAAAAGAAAACAAATTCTCTCACGTGGGTAATAAGTGTTTTTCTTTTAGAATGAAACAATCGTGCTTTTCTTAATTCTGTTGATAAATAAAATAAATAAATAAAATTCTGTTGATAAATCTTAATTCTTTAATAAAAATTCTGTTAATGTTTAGTCATTTGACACTTTGAAAAACGTACAAAAACTTAATTTTCCAGTAGCTCTTGAGGTAATAGCACCATACGTGAGTCTCGAATTAATTATATCATTTGTTGGAAGTAAGAAGGATGATAGTTTTGACGTATTTGGTTTTCTTAGTTTTCAGATTTTTTTTTAATGAAAATGTGGTTAAATATTGTTAATATTTTATAAGTACAAACATTTTCAGTTTTGTAATCAGAGGTTACGTAATGTTTCATTAAAGAAGAAATTAGTATTATGAAAGAAATTCTTAAAGTACTACATATATGTGGCAGTACGGTTTCACCACGCTTACCATAAAATAGCAGTTTGCTACAATGACGACCTCAAGGATCATCATTATCTACTCCAGGATTCTATATAATCTCGCTCGATACAGGTGTACTGTTTGAGAATGACAGGATACCTCAATATAAAAGCGAGTAGTATAATATAAATCCAAATGAAGATTTTAATCCAGATTATTTTTTATTCTATATTTAACTTTTAATATGTTTTTTTTATTATTTTATAAATAATCAAGGGTCAACCATAAGGATTATTGTAAAAAAGAATAGTTTATTTTTCGATTTACAAATATGGATTGTTAAATTTATTATAAATTTTTTCACTGAAGAATAATATCAGGAGATGTATTCTATAACTGCTTGATTTTCCAAGAAGGTCTCTTTTCCATTTCAATGAAAAACATTTTGTATTAACCTGCTTAAAACGAAAAAAGAATTGATTGAAAATAATACTTGAAAAAATTCTTTCTAACTTTGTACTGCAGGTTTATACCACCGACTTCAGAAAATATTTATACATTTAAATTGATCATTTATTTAGTTAAATTGGTGAAAAAATTTTAATAATGACCAATTTAAAAATGTCACAAAACGTTTTATTAAATTACTTATTTATTTTTAGTCATAAGTATCCATACAAAAAAAAAATCAAAAAAGTTGTACCAGGGAAAATGAGTGGATAAAGAAATTTCCTTCCAATTATCACCTACTTTCTTAAAAATGCCAGCCAAAGATCTTTCATGGTAATTATCTTTTTAATAATAACAATCAGAAAAATGATTACACTGATCATTTTTCGACAAAATAAAGATTATATTTGTTTTTTACTTCCTTGTACGAAGGAAAAGAAGTATTGCGATCGCGAAAAATTTCGGTTTTCAGATTTCAACGGAAATATACATTTTAACCATCCCTGACTCCTTTTTGAGTAGGTTCAGCGTGACGTCTGTACATACGTATGAATGTACGTACGTATGTATCTCGCATAACTCAAAAATAATTAACCGTAGGATGTTGAAATTTTGGATTTGGAACTGTTAAAATATTTGGAACTGTTGTGCACTTTTTCTTTTCATTGCAATCGACTGAACCAAAGTGTCCAAAAAAAGCTTAAAATCAAAACAAAATTGAATTTTGGACTTTTTCTTATCTGCAGTAATAAGACCTCATTGAGAGCTTTTCAACGATATATCATAAATGGTGCTTATTTTCTTTGGTTCCAGAGTTATAGCCAAATAAAATTTTAATTAATAAAATGTTTGGATCTTACAAGGACACATCGGTTCGAATCATACTTCATCTCCTTTTCTTTTTTTTTTAACTTTTTTTTTTTTGTTTAACTACATTGATTTATTGATCAATATACAGGATTATCATAAAAGAATGGTGCGGTTTCAGTAATTCATAGGAAGATTGTAGGGAAATTTCTAGATGTTTTATTGGTATCCCTGATAGCCTCCAACTCAAAAGTTTGTTTATCAGCAGTTGTAACCACAACGTCAGTTCTTGTATTGTTGTTGCGGTGAGTTTAGTGAGTTAATATGTTCTCGGATAAAGACAAAGCAAAGTGTGTTTTATTGATACCTGAATTAAAATCCGTAATTTTAGTTCAACGTGCGTTTCGACGTAAATTCGGAAGAGATCCACCACACAAAAATGACATAACACGTTGGTTGAAACAATTCGAAGAAACTGAATCAGTTAAGAAACAGAAATCAACCGGCAGACCAAGTGTACCAGACGAAACGGTTGAACTAATTAGACAATCGGCAATTAGAGGTTCTGGGAAGTCCATCCCCCGTAGAAGCGTCGAATTAGGTATTCCAAAATCAACAGTTCACAAAGTTTTACATAAAAAACTGAAATTACACGCTTATAAAATCCAGATACTGCAGGAATTGAAACCCGATTTTGGTGTAAAACGTTACAATTTCGTTGTTGAAATGTTGGACTGAATAATTGAAAACGAATCATTTTTAGACGATATAATTTTTACAGACGAAGCAACATTCCATGTGAATGGATGCATTAACAGACACAATTCACGAATATGGGGCTCTGAAAACCCACACCAATTATTGAGAAACAACGCGATTCGCCTAAAGTTAATGTTTGGTGTGGTGTGATGAAAAATCGTGTATAGGGCCTTTTTTCTTTGCTGAAAAAACAATTAATGGAGTTGTGTATCTTGACATGTTAACCAATTATTGCTTTCCTCAGCTGGATGAACTCCAAAACATTCATCAACTTCATTTCCAACAAGATGGTGCTCCCCCGCACTTCAATGCATTGGTCACGGACGCTTTGAACGAAAAATTTTGAGATCGATGGATAGGCCGGCAAGGACCCATACTTTCGCCTCCAAGGAGTCCAGACCTGACACCTTGCGACTTTTTCTTGTGGGGGTACATCAAAAGCGTTGTTTATACACAAAAAATTCGCGACCTAAACCACTTAAAAAACAGGATTAATGAAGCAATGACAAACATTAACGAAGAAATGTTAACTAATATTTGGAGAGAAGTTGAGTATCGTTTGGACATTTGTCGAGCGACTAAAGGCGCACATATTGAAATTTATTAATTATGTAAAAAAATGTTTGAGACGACAAATTTGAAAAATAAAAAACATAAACTGTAAGTAATTCTGTTTTAATTTAAACCATGTTCAAAACCGCACCATTCTTTAATGATAACTCTGTATTTGTATTTTCATCCTATATAATTCCTGTGATTGTAAAAAATATTTACGATATATAATAATTCAAAAATAAAAATAAAAATTATGAAAAAATATCAGAATTTGTTAATGAAATAAGATATTATGTACTTTTAAAAATGTTTATATGTAATTTAATAGGCATACAAGGAAGTCAGGTAGCGTTCACATCAGATTTTCTTTGTTTGGACCATCTATGGTTTGCTTAAACAACAGTTTTACATGGCAGTTTGTTTCCTTTACTGCAAGTACGTTTTTACCCTTTGACTAACTTAATCTCTTTTTGGGAAAAGTTTTTCCCTTTTTTTCTATTTAGTTTTCCAGAAAAAAATAGCTTTTTTAAATTTTATTTCTGAAAGTATTTTGCTCTTAAATTTCTTCTGTATTTGCATATTCTGATTATGAAGTAATGTAAGAATTGCTAATTAATCTTATACAATTTTTTCTTAAACTTTTAACTATCAATAATGCAGAATGTACGCTCGTTCTAATCAGCCTATTAGACGAATAGTTTACTTACATTTGCATTTTAAATAGAGAATGGGATTATGAGTATGTATTAAATAGTACAGTAAAATTACAGTCATATGTAAAATTAAATAAGATTTGAAAAACTAACTTTACAGGAGTAACTTTACGTATTAATTGCTAACAAGAATTCATTTGAAACAGTAATGTAGTTTCTTCTTCAGCTTGATACTTCTTTGTCGTAGACGAAGTGATCTAGAAACTTCAAGTTAGAATATCAAGCTCAAGAAGAGAACACAAGATAGTTTCAGAAGTATTAAACTCAGCGTAATCTCACAACAGAAGGTGAACAGTATTTGTTAATTAGTTCCAGTTACTACAAAATACTATGCCATGTAACGATGAAATTATGTGGATTTACTTTAGATTAAAACCAGTTCATAATTTTCGGCTTGTAAATTTTAATTGTTTTGGATATAAGAATTAACATACATCTCATAAAAATCCTGAATATTTTTTCTAGTTTAAATGAATAGCCTGACGTCATTGGTACAATATTATCAGAAATATTAAAGAATTGTTTTTCTATTTCGAAGACTTTCAGTACTTACGCTCATCTCTAATTTAACTTTCTATGTGATATTGATTGTTGTTTCCAGGAAAAAAACGTGTTGGTTACAACGCATAAAATTTGCATATTCTAATTTGGAATGTAGAAACATTATTAATGCATTTGCTTTAAAATCATCCGATTGTAAAGTATATTTTTATTATTATTAAGTTTTTTTTTTATGGTTTTTACAATAATTTCAGTTTTACTAATCATCAGTTTGCATTTTAATATTTTTGAAATCGGTTTACGGTTGAAGTTTACATCCCTTCCTCACCATCCAAAATCCTATCAATTTGATTATGTCTAAAGATGGACCTCGAGTTTGAGTATCTACTCCAAAGGTGAACTAGCTTTCGCGAGCTCAACTTTTCGCTCGCGAAAAGTTGAGCGACTCAATTTGCCTTTAGAACCACCTTAAATCAAACCAGACACATGTTTTATTCTTATTTTTGAATTAAAAAAAATTTAGATTTGTTTAAACTCGTTGAAAATAAAAATACGCATTTTTTAAAAACATAACCATTTAAGGTACAAAACAATGTTCATATCTACATAAGACCATTTTATATTTGATTTTGGAAAATGTTTTATTTTTAAGGAAAGTTAAATTCGGGCCGGACTGAATAGGAGTTTTCGGGTTGAGTTTCGAGTCAAGCCAAATGTTTCATGACTCGGGTCGAGTCGAGATGAACCATAGAACACGACCCGACTCGGCCCCGGTCCATCACTAATTATTTCTCTGTCCACACTGCTTACTGTTGATTATAATTAGCTCCGGGTTATAATATTTATTATTGCTTTATTTTTTGCTCTCCTTAAGTTTTTGGTTACCCTTCATAAATAATGATTTTTAATTTTGAGCAGTAATAATTCACGAGGAAACCTATTTAAATTCTATATTTTAGTCGTAATTTAATAGATGTGGAGTTGTAAGATATGAAATAAGTCTTTTGAAGTAACATATATATGCAGTGCGACTCACTACTTTGTTACAGTTATAATTACACTAAAACATAAAGTAATTTTATATATAAAATTTATATTTTATTGGGAAAAACATTAAAATATAATGTCTTGCACTCCATTTGTGCAAGACATTGTCATGCTTTGAATTACATTTTGTCATATAAGACATCGAGGGGTGTTGCTAGCGCCCACTCTGGCAAGTATGACAATTTAACAGAGAGGCGGTGACGCTACCTCTATAATCTTTAAAATAGGGGTTTTCGACACCTTCTGTATCTTAAAATTCATTTTATTAAATAAATAACAATGATTTTGGATATATGAATTGCGTTTAAGGATCCTGATTAGTTTTATGCGGACCGGTCAAGTATGATCAAAGTTCCTGTGTTTCCGCTTCCGTCCGAAGCGGAAACTTCGGACGCTTGTTTCTCGCCTTCGGGTCTTCCATCGAGCCCTCCTCCTCCACATTTTTCACACAAGGGCCCAAAACCGAGTCAGACAATTCGCCATCCGACGAGCAAACAAACCGTAGGATCACAAGACAAGATAGCCTCCTCAACATGAGATTGGCTCTCTGCCACCCCTCCTCGCCTTGGCCGCCGTCCTCCACCAGCTTTATTCTTCTTAGTTAAAGAATCAGACAGAGACTTGACTACGAATGAGGGCATAGCTCCCTGCAGAATAGATCCCTTCTTGGTCAAAGGCGGATAATTCCGTCCATATTCTCCTCTTTTCCCACTCTCCCCCGAAGAAACGGATTGGGCAGTCAGAAATCACCACTTCTCGTCTCGTTCTACGCAAGGTATAACGAGAAGCTTGTCTTACAACTTTCTCCGTGGACAACATAGACCCCTCACGATTCACCGGTAAAGACTCCGATTGACTATCACACTGTGATAGTCAATGGAAAAGTGCCACCCTGCAGGAGGAAATTTATTATTCAAAATTTTCCTCCGATTACATTTAACAGCCGGTAACCAAAACAAACAACGCTTCGCAACAGTAAGCTAGAATTAAAGTTTAATAAGTTTCAGAACTGTAATTAATGAAAAACAGTAATTAAATGCCTAAGAAAATAAAACATGAAACTAAACACCTAAAAAGGACATTTTGAAGACTCCCGCGGCGCAACGAAACTAAAAATCGTCCAACCAAACTCGAACGTATGTTGGCGTATAAAAACAGAGAAATAAACACAAAAGCGTAATAAAAACACAAACCAGGAAGAGAAAACAACACAAAAAACAAAAATAAAATACGAAACTAAAAAAGAACAAATAACTAAAAAAAAAAAAAAACACCACCGAATCAAGCGAAGAAAAAGCACGTCTATCCACCTTCTAATCTCTCTTCCAACCTATATATATATTTTTTTGTTTTGCTTTGCTTTGCTTTGCTTAACCTCCGGGTCCACCGTTATTGTATTGCTTAAGAGGATGAGATGAATGATTTGTAGCGTGTGTGAAAATGCCACGTCTGACCGGGATTTGAACCCGGGACCTCCGGATGAAAGGCCGAGACTCTAACACTCGCGCCACGGAGGCCGGCTCCTGGATGCAACCTATATTGCATTTTTGTAACTTAACCGTTAAAAATGTTAATTAAATAAATTTTTAAAGTGGATAGGTAAAATTGTAAAGCACTTGTTGAGACGGTTAACCGAAGTATTATCTCTTTCCGTGTCATAGATTTAAATCTTTATTCAATTTTAATTTCCAGTAAATTTAATTAAATTTTATTTTATCGAATGATATTAATTTTACTCAAATCGAAATACAATTCAAGTATTAATATAAAAAACTACAAATATTCACGCCATCTGTTCATAAAATCATAAAATATGAAATTTTCTTGACGTAAAATGATAAGTTATCATCAAATATTGATCATTGAAGGCCCCACCGACCTCTTAGTAATGTCTCCTCTATTTTTTCCTGTTCTTGTCTCCTTTTCTTAAGTCAGTCTTTTCCTTGTTCCCCTGTTCAAGTCGACCATCTTATATTTCTTTCTCCCTTCCTCAGAATCTTCTAAAGCATCTCTCATTATACAATCATTTCATGATACAAACCTACCCTTCGAGTTCCTTACATTTTCTCTTTGCTATCAGGATATTAGTCCCCTCTCTCCATTCTTAAAAAATTCTCGTTCATCTACATGATATCCGAAAATATTTGTTCTCTCGTTTCGAATCCTTCTATTTCCTTCTTTTTTTTCTTTTTTCTGCATTATCTCAGTCTCATTTTCGTACGGTAAACAATACCTGTTTTTATATTTTCCTCAAACTCATTTACATTACCTTTCAGTAACGCAGTGTAAATAAATGAAATATAAGGTAGTTTCTTTTCAGAAAAAATACTGAAAAAAAAGATTTTTTTTTTGTTCTTAAAGCCACCTTATATTCATCTTTTGCCACAACAACCAGTTTTTTTTGTCTTTCAAGTGCACTGGTTTTGTCATTCTTTTTTTCTAGCTAGTTTTTACCTATTTTTATTTTTTTTTTATTTTTATTTAGCTGTTTATTCTTATTCACCTGGTACCATATACATTTCCCCCACTTTTTTCTTTAATATATTTTCAGCCCATTTAATCTCTTTCGATATCTTTTTTGCTAATTATCTTGTTACGTAAGTTGCAATATTTTCCATTTCATACGAATGTTACAGCGTTCTTTATAACTATTAAAATAAAATAAAAGTAAAAAGAAAATTTGCAAAATTTTTCTATATCCTTTCTTCAACAAAATCTTTAATACTGTAGCTTATTTACAACGATTCTTTATTTTCAATCTTTATTATAAACAGACCATAAAAAAAGTATTTCATGGTCTGAAATATTTATTTATTTATATTTATTTCACACCATGAAATATTTATTTCATGGGTGAAATAAATGGTGTAGCATAAATTCATTCAATGTCAAATTAATATTTTCTTGTCTTCACATCTTGATTTTTACTTGGATTTCATAAGCTTTTTATTTTCAATTTACAGCTTATAAATTTAAAGATACCTTTTCTATTAGGTTTTCCATATTCTATGGCATATTGTTAATAAGTCTTCTAATCAGTTGCTTCAGTATTATCTTTATGGATAATTAGGCTAACTGTGCGATTATTAAATTTTTTGATGCTTATTGGTATTCCGATTTCACTAAGTCCACTCTACATGAAGATGTACTTTTTGTTAAGAATCAGTTAACTAGTATATTTATTCCCTGTGGTGGCGTTTTTTCTCATTTCCTTTATTGCAAAATCAGTTGCTGATGATACTATTCTAACCGACGGTTTTCTGTCTTCTTCCATTTTTTCAAGATTTAGTTGCCCTTTTTCTCTTTTCCCTTGTATAAATATTCAGCATATTATTTCTATCCCTCAAGAACATTTTTATCTTACATTTATTTTTTCTAAGTTCTAATTCAGAATCTTGAGTTTCCTCTTTCCACGTTCTTTCATTTCTACTTGAGCTTCTCATTTAGTTGTTTCATTATGCCTCAGCAGAGAGCACTTCCTTATATTCTCAGTTAATTAACTTTCTTAGAATTAAGTCTTAGCTAATTGTTTACTATTCGGTAAATTCTCTTTCCCTCTCTTGCAAATATTTATTTTTGTTAATAAATTTTTTCTCACCCTCATTCTGACCTATATAGGGAAAGTCTGGTGACGATCCTAGTCGTCTCGCTACTCCCTCCGTTCCTAGCCTTGATCGGCTTTACTGGAGGTCCGATATTTTTACAAATCTTATGTGATATTTCTCCTCTCATAGAAGTACAGGCATTCTTTTGCCGTAGTCTCTTCTCAGCTGTATCCAATTACAAACTCTCTAGGAATCAAGCACCGAAAACGGTCTTACTCTGAACCTGTTTCTACTACGTTAATTATTTTCTTTTTTACTTCATCGTACTTCCTAATTTTACACACTGATATTCAGAGTTACTTTACAGCACCTCCTCCTGTAATTCATTTTCATTTTCGCAGCTTCTATTACAGTTTTCCATCCAATATACATATTTTTGCTCCGAATGTCGCGCATCATTCAATAACAGACTTAATTATGTGTCTTTAGAGTGTTGCTAAAGAGAGAAAATGGAATGTTAATGTCACTATCCTTCGCAACCCCTGATTTCAGAATTTAAATTTACTTCCAAATAGCGATAAAGTTTTTAATATAATCGTACCTAATTTTTTTTTAAGTAAATTTCTTTTAATTACTTTTTTAAGGAAAATTTTATTTTTTTGATGAAGGCTCAAGTTTGAATTTTTGTAAAATTCTATTTTTGTATTAAAAAAAAAACAAATTATAACAAGAAACAGAAAAAGATTAAACCCAATTAAAATCATATGTATTATTACAATGTTAAATTTATCTACTTTTACAAACAGACGACAATACAAGTATAAACATCCTAAAACTTTTAATTTTGTTTTCAATTTTATATCTTTAAAATAAATATTACTTTGACGTAAAGCTCTGAAGATAGCTATCGTGACCGAAAAGTGTTTGAATATTTAAAAATATTTACGTAAGTAATAATTTTTAACCATTTCATATATAATCATGTAGAAAATAGTTTTATTAAAAAATATATCTTTAATTCTATTATAAGGAAGAAATTCTTTGATATTTTCGGGTTATTATTAATTTTTTTCAATATTAAAAATTTTCAAGTTATCGCCTACTGTACCTATTGTGTTATTGTACTTTTAGTTTTGTTCTAAAAACTTTAAAATAAATATTCGATAGGCAAATTTATTTTCATTAATTAATGAACCAATTTTCAGAAGATTTCGTTTAACGTATATTTATTAAATTTTAACTTTCAACCTCGTGTCATCACTTTTATCGTTACTTCAGGAAAGCATTTTTTCCACATAGCAATGATAACCAGTTTTTGTCAACAATTTTTTAATTAAGGACTTTATGTTATTTAAGTTTATATTTACTTAAGTAAAGATATTTTTACCAAAAATAAATAAATATTAGATTAATCATATTTTCAATTCTGTATTTTTAATCTTCATTCCTCCCGCGTATATATAAAAGTTAGGGTTATTTCAAGCTGCCAATAAAATTATTTTTAATTTGAAAAAATTAAAATAAATTGAGAATAGAATTTTTAAAAAATTTTTAGGTGTAAAACATTTCAGACACCTACTTTAGTCTGATAAACCAACAAGAATGATGAAAAATAAATTTTAACTAGTGATCAAACGACGGTGATTAATTTTTGTTCTATTAATAATTAATACTCGTATTTTGTAAGTAACTTAAAAATCTTTGAACTGAACGACTTACTATTACTTTATATATATATAGTGGGTATCTATAAAAATACAAAAGAAAAGATTTGTGAAAGGTGGCAGCTGAAACCGTAATAATTATGGGTGCTACTTAATTAATGATTGATTTCATGAACAAAAAAATCTTAAAACCAAACTGAACTTTGAGTTCTGAGGGGTTGAAAACCATACAAAAAACAAAGTTGTAAAACTACAACTTTATTTTTCCTTTATCGAATTGGAAAGCCAAGCAAATATATTTTTTATTTCTCTTTCTTTTTATACAATCTTGATGGCGTCTTATTGACGCCACAGTGCAATATTCCGGTCGGTAATAGTATTTCTGTTGGATCTCGAATGGGAGCTACTTAAGAAGAGGTCATCAGTGTAAATAAGCACCAACATTTTTTTCGACAGAGAGCGTGGAATTTTAGAAATTTAATTAGAAGTGATAGGCTAATTAAAATAAGATTTTAATTGATCTTATTTTAATTGTATTTGCTGGTGTACTATTAAGATCGCATGAGATAAACCAAATTATTAACAACAAAACCTGTTCAAAAGACTCGAGAAATAAATGAAAATAAGCGGAGAAGAAATACATTGTAACAAAAAGGAAATAATTGCAGGTTATATAGATGAAGCATGAACAAATGTTTCGAAAAAAATTATAGAAAATTTCGGGAAATGATGCTTTAATGTAATTACACCCAAGAGTCGAACGGTCAAACATTTCTAGTGATAGAAAAGAAGGGTTAATAATCTACTAATTGAAATAAAATTGTATTGTTAAGACATTTCCTGATAAAGAAAAGAAACTAATGATGATTTGAGAAACTTTACTATGAATGGAATCGGACAAACCTCTGAAACATTTAAACATGAATAAACCTACTAAAGGTTTAAGCCAGTTTGAACGAATTAGGACTTATTAAGTTATATTAAATATAAAATTTATCTGTTTGGCGAGTATTCTCAGATTTTGATATACATATTTGAGAATTACCGCACTGTAAATTAAAAATCATATACATTGAAAATAAAATATTTTTACGTACTTAAAAATAGAAAACATAATACCGGTAAATGTAATTGATGAAGACCAGTTGGTTCCATCAAAGATACTGGGGAAATAGATTTTTTCCCTTTAATCAACTTTGGAAGGTAGGTAAAAAAAAAGTTCAATTTACAATACTTGGGGCTCTCGAAGGAGCAATTGATAAAATAAGAATTTTTTAATTTTCAAAAGTATAAGAACAAAAATTATAAAGAAAATATCAAAAGAAAACTGCTAAGTCAGGGAAGCTTTTATACAAAAATAAAGTTATTAATGTGAATGTAGATATAAAAATTAGGAAAAAACGTTTGTAATGAACGAAGCGCTTCATCTCGGTTAAAAGCGACAGTAAAAATAAATCCAAAAAATACAATGAAATTGTAAACCGTACGATAAGTCTCGTAGATATCATTTCTTCCGCTCAAAAAGCAAAAATTTCTATATATTTTTTTTTTGCCCAAAAACAATTATAATTACAGTCGGCTCTCCTGCGGAGCCATAAGTAAGTTTCCTGATAAAACCATGTGATAAGAAGGTCCTTAAGGAACCCCCAAAATAAATAATACACCATATAATTTAATTTCAGCACCATATAGTCCACAAAACAAACATTAATAACAAATGAAAAAGAAAAAGAAATAGGAGTAACAAGAAATTAGATACGACACCACTAAACTTGACGGTGTTAGATTCCAAACTATTACGCAGACCCTAAGTCGAGTACATGGGCTCGTTTCAACCGTCGGACGTCTCTGCTGTTATCGAGTAGATTAATTGCAAACTGGTTTACATGATTCTCAAGCCTCTGCAGGTATTTGACATTGCGCTGTTGTGCAATCTCACGATCCGATGGGAGCTCCAGATAATCTTGAATCTCATCATTCCGCTTGAACCACGGAGCTTCGGTAATTACCCTCGCTACTTTGTTCTGAAATCGTTGAATAATTTCCACATTACTAGTACTAGCCGTTCCCCACATTTCTACACCGTACGTCCAGATTGGGCGTAGGATAGTCTTGTAAATTAAGATCTTGTTGGATAACGTGATGCCTGAGTTCCTCCGTATCAGCCAATGAAGTTCCCTGTACCTTGCGCTTAGCTGTTTCCTCTTCATCCTCACGTGACACTTTCAGATCAAACGCCGATCCAGGTGGAGTCCCAGATACCGCACAGTCTCCGTTTTCGGGATCAAAATACCATCGAAATACACACCGGGACAGTCACCTCTCCGCATGGCAAATGTGACGTGCCTCGACTTACCCTGATTAACCTTAATCCTCCACTTTTTCTGCCACACGCACACACGATACAGCGCCATTTGTAGGGTCTGCGAGACTAGGCCAGAGTTTTCGTTAACGGCCGGGATAGCAGTGTCATCAGCGAACGTGGTGACGATGCAATCATCCAGGACCGGAATGTCCGCAGCGAATATGGAATACAACACAGGGCTCACACAGAGCCCTGAGGGACACCCGATCCAATCTCAAAGAACCTTGAAAACTCGTTATTACATTTCACCTGAGTAAAACGCACCTCAAGGTAATCCCGCAACACTAGGAAGTAGGGTTGAGGAAGTTGTAGCTTTAACTTGTAGAGTAAGCCAGGTACCCATACCTTATCATAGGCCTGTTGGATGTCTAAGAACGCCGCCGAGCAGAATTCTTGCTCCTCCAGACACCCGCTGATGACTGTATGGGATTGTTCGATTGTGGAATGGCCACACCTGAACCCAGACTGATGGTCCGGAATTATCCTCGTACTCTCCAACACTGGCCTAAGCCTGTAATAGCAGCTTCTCAAACAATTTAGATAAGACCGGTAACAGGCTAATTGGTCTGTAAGAAGAAAATTCCTGTGCAGCTTCCCTGGCTTCAAAATCATCGCCACGTGCGACATCTTCCATTCCGCAGGGAAGTAAGACGTCCGCAGAACAGCGTTAAACAAATTCCTGATGTACTCGATGCCTTTAAGGGGTAGCATGACAAGCATTTTGTGCGTCTGGTTATTAATTTAGAATTTTCTTAAAAAATTACATGTTATATATATTTAATAGACAATAGATACACAATAATAGATAATAAACAAATTTTAAGTGTTCCATATAATAAGAAAAAATAAATAAAAATTTGTTACAAAACATTTACCGGCCCGATTTCATTTAATAAACAACGAACAATCATAAGAATTGTATTGTTTCTGTAAATGTGATATGTATTATTTGTTGTTTATTAAATGGAATCGGGCCGGTAAGAGTTTTGTAACAAATTTTTCTTTTTTTTGCTTATTATATGGAACGCTTAAACATTGTTTATTATCTATTATAGTATCTATTGTCTGTTACATATATTTGCCAAGTATTTTTTTAAGAAAATTCTAAAAAAACAACAGATCTTGATAATAGAAATGTAGTGTCTTCCTTTTTTAATATCAGTATCGTTTAATTAAAAACAGTTTTATTTATATTATAGAAACTTTTTTTTTGAGGGGAATAAATGATATCTGCGAGACTCTTACCGTATGGTTTCCAATTTCATTTTAATTTTTTTTGGATATCACTGCGTTTTGTTAGATTATTCTTTTATTTTTTTATGAATTACTGATTGTTATCTTATGGATTTATTATTAAATTAATAACAAATTGAATTTCACGGCCAATTTTTTTTGTTAATAGTCATATCATTCGCTTCATAACATATTTTTCCTTTTTTAATAAAACTAGTATAATGACCTTTACGAATCGAAAATCTGTGAAGTAATATTGCACTTATTACTTTGTAAGTGTAACCCTCGATTTTTATCGTTAAATTCAATTTTACTTATCGAATTTCTGTTTTATTTATTCCTTTTTTAATATAACTAGTATAATCTCTTGTAAACTAATATTTTTTTTTTTTTTAAGAAGTGATGGGAATTAAAAAAAATGTTTCATCCTCAGTACTTTCATTTGCATAACAGCATTTACTATTAAAACTAACTGCAGTATATATATTTTTTTAATTTTATTATTATGAGTACAAGTTTTTGTACGCTACCTAGTACTATCAAGTACTGCTATCTAGCGGCGCAGTTTGTAAAGGTACATTAAAAAAATGAATAAATGACATATTCCGAGTCCCGCACTTCATCAAATGGAAAAAAACCTTGTCTAACAAAATTCGAGGTATTTTTTGAAAGTATTCTTTATTACAAATCTAATTGAACTGAAATATAATGTTTTCACGCTTATTTTTATTTTTTCCCCAATTTTAATTTCACTGTTAGGTTAGGTCATGTTTAAAACTGTAAACGTATTTCGTTGACTTCGTCGCCTCTTACCGAAGAAGTTCTAACGAACTAAAGGATTTCGAAATGATAGAGAAAAAATTTGAAAATTTGAAATTAAAAGATTATAGATATATAAAAAAGTTAAGAAACATTTTTGAGAAGATTGTAAAAAAAAAGAACATGGTTGTTGTACCATATAAACGGACTAAAGGTTAATTAATTTGAAGAAAATTTACATGCTGAAACCCGAAAAATCATCTCTTAAGATAAGAAAACACACATACACACACACATATATGGACCTCAGACGTGCTTGTACATGTATTTCAACAAGGTAGAAAAGATAAATGAAATGATAGCTGAAAAACATATCAGACGTTGGCCAGGAGCAAACTCCAAGGAAAACTGATCTAGGAGCTGGCGGCTAGTCAGTTAGTGTAGGGTTTTTATTATAAAACATATAATGATCACGTAGGATTTAGAAGATATGTTGATAACTAAAAGAGTGATTTCGAATAGAAAGAAATGGAAAAGTGAATTACATTAGTTAAATCACTAAACAAAATAATAATGACAATATATGTGAAAATTTTGTTTTTTGTAACCCCCAATACAATCTAAAATTTGATTGGCTGGGTTTGTAGTTAGCATTAACAACATTTACTTGTCATGAATGTCAGTCACTGATTTAGAACAGCGATTTCATTAATTCAAATCATTAACGATTATATACCCAAATAGAATGGCAAATTAACATTCCAAACCAAATCCACTTCAAATTTGTATTTGTGTTTAATAAATACAAAAGGTAATCTAATGATTCGAGTTAGTTAACGTCAGGACTGTTCGATTTGAGATCGGACTACTGTCAAACCGTAACTGGATTTAAAATATATTTTAAAAATGTAGATTTTCGTATTGTACAACAAAATAACTTCACATTGTTTCTTTTTAATTTTTCTCTTTGTAGATTCCTTTCACAAATTTTCGCCACTGTACGAGAATATAGTTATTTTTATGCCATGTATTACAACAAACTTTTGTATAAATTGTAATTTTAAAATCAGTTGTTTGTATCGATAAATTTTGTTTTTAATTCAGTTAAGAAATATAAAATTGTACGTTTATTTAAATAGAGAATAGATTGTATTAAAAATAAAATTCTACGTATGAAAAACGCATAATAAAATTTTCTAGCAATGACGTGTACAGTGTTCTGATGAAATGTTATTAGATAATATTTCAGAAAATATTACTTAAAATACCCCAGAAATCAAATCCTGTAGTTAAATTAAGTTGTACAAAGTGATATTTTACTCCTGTTACCCAATTGTTAATGTCTGGTAATTTGTTTCTAAGAAAGGGATGTTTTGTTTTGTGAAACGAAGCCGTATAAATACGGCAGTGTGAGTTGATTCTTCTTGAGCTGTGTAAACTTTTGTGTCGTTTCCGGTCGTGTTACTAACAGAATATCTTTTACCATAGAACAACGAGTTTTCATTCTTGAACAATATTTTGCTACGAAATCGTACGCGAGTGTAAAAGAATCATTTCAAATTAAATTTGTTGGTGTTCCTCCGCCAGAAAAAATGCCAATTTCTAGGCTAGCAAACCGATTTTTAGAGACTGGTAGTGTTTGCTACAAAACGTAGTGGTCGATTAACTCACTTGACAGATGACGTTTTAGAGAATGTGAAAACAAGATTGCTCAATTCTCTACGAAAAAGTTAACGAAAACTTTCCACTCAAGTCGGTTTGTCATATTCAAGTGTTGAAAGCCGCTAAAAAATTGAAACTGTATCCGTATCGCGTACGATTAGTCCAAGAGCTTCAGCCTTCAGATTTAAACAAGCGATTGCAATGTTGCCGTCGGTTTAGGTCTCTCGTAAATGATAATGGAATCGAATTTTTAAACACAGTGTTCTTTACTGATGAAGTTTGGGTCTATCTCGATGGTTATGTGAACAGTCAAAACTGTCGACTTTGGGCGGTTGAAAATCCTAACGCTTTACAACACAAATCCTTGCATCCTGAAAAAATTGGTGTGTGGTGTGCGATATCTCGTCATCGTATAGTCGGACCCATATTCTTCGAACAGACAGTAAATGGTGAAGTATACAGGAATATTGTGCGCCAATTTGTGTCCCTCCTGGAACCTTAAGAACGGTATTGCTGGTTTCAGCAAGACGGCACTACGTGCCACAGTCTCGAGAAACCATGGATTTTCTGCATGAGTTCTTTGATGATCGAATAATAAGCAAGGGCTTATGACCTCCAAGGTCCCCAGACCTCACATCTCCTGACTAATTTTTGTGGAGCTATATTAAGTCCGAGGCCTTCAAAAACAATCCTCACACTATTGATGAACTTAAAGTCAATATTACAGACTATTATATATAATACTATAATTATATAATATACTATAATCACGAATATTTCCAATGCAACTCTCCAAAAAGGTTTCTGCTAATATGCTGAAAAGAGTCCGTGTGTATATAACCGCAAGGGATGGGCATTTTGTGCATATTCTGTAACAGTTATATAAGTAATAGGTTTTTATTGAATTTCTTTTATAAGTAAAAAATACATTTTTTTATTTCACCTAAATTTCCCTTTCTTAAATTACGTTTAAAATTGGGTAACAGGACTAAAAAATCACTCTGTAGAATGCGTGCTTATTAAATGCTGTGAATTATTTATTGCAATTATTTTTTGTAAATAATGTATTTTAAAACAAAATACTGAACATAAAGCATTATTATTACTAGCATTACTCGCGTTTATTATATCCAGTGAATAATTGCACATGTTTCAGTAGGAAACTCTAAGCAGTTTTTTTTTATTTTTGGACGTATTATAATACTTTATTTGAAATCGTAAAATATAATAAGGTTATTATTTGCTCACTAGCTACGTTGGTGTTTTACACATTATACTTTTTTTTAGATCCTAACCTGGAATTGAACCCGGTTTAGTAGATAAGAAAGCTACTGGTACAAATAATATGATGCAGGCCGTCATTCAAATGATCAGAATATGTTCTACTTATTAGTTAAAAATTGCTTGTTCACAAATTCTATTATAAAAATAATTTCTTTTAAATTAAAAAAAAAAAACATAAAATAACTGAGATGGTTTTTAGATGTATTTCATATTGAAAAAACATATAAATATATATATATATATATATATATATATATATATATATTAAGACTTTAGCAAGTCATCGATACTCCATCCAAGCTGGAAGTATCCCGACACAAGTACGACATCGAGCGTACCCCTCGTGATCCGCATGACGGTGAGTTGATAGATAAATCCATAATAGATAAATCATAGATTAATCCAATTAATATATATATATATATATATATATATATATATATATATTTATATAAGTGTAGTGGAGATTTGCCGGTTGAAGCTCAAACTTTTATCAATTGAATTAATTGACTGTGAACTGTAAGTCTCTATCAATATGTGAACTGGGTTTGAACTGAATGATTCAAATCAGTCGAAAGAATCAGATTACAAAAATAATAGAATTAAATTTACGTTAAATAAAATAATATTAAATAAATTTAAAAAAATTCTGTTTAACAATAATGGGCTTCCCGCAGGAACTGCGTGTGAGGCTAGAGTGGTGACGTATGCGAGCACGTTGTGGCAGGCAAGACCGATCATCACCATCAATTTGTAACAAACGGGGTGTCCCTGGGGCGCTGTTTTGGTTGGTGTAATGAGCAAACAATCGTTCCATTTTCAAAATTCAAACGGGGTATTTGTTAGTAGGTTAAAGGCTAAGTTTTGCATGCATCAGGTACACTCTCGATGTAACAGATCACGGCTATTCAGAAATATTGTGAATTAAAGATATTCATTAAGGAATAAATAGATTAATTCTTTTACTTCATTATTATATTTCTGCCACCATGGCAAAGAAATAAGTTATGGATTTTTCGTCATCAAGGTGTGTGTACTTTAGTCAACGTAGTTACTACTATTTTTGGAAGTCGAGATTTCTAACGTTCAAGTCCTAGTAAAGTCAGTTATTTTAACACGGATTTGAATACTAGATCGTGGATACCGGTGTTCTTTGGTGGTTAGGTTTCAATTAACAACACATCTCAGGAATGGTCGAACTGAGACTGTAAAAGACTATACTTCATTTACACTCATACATATCATCCTCATTCATCCTCTGAAATAATACCTGAACCGTAATTACCGGAGGCTAAAAGGAAAAAGAAAGTTACTATTATTCTATTTTTTGTAATTTAGTTTCTTTTTAGGTTTCTATAAAGCCTTAATACTATAATTGTTATTTATCAGTATTATTTTCAAAACCAGGAGGATATCGTACAGTGCGGGGTCCAGGTAGTGGAGCCCTCTGGGTTGATGTGAATAGCGAACGAAGCAAGGTTGGCAGGTGTCCAGGACGCTGGTCTTCCTGCCAAATTGGGAATGGCGAACGAAATGAGTTCTGCGACCATGGGATAGGCTTCTTGCCCCCGGGAGGCCCCAAGGAGTCCCTTAGTTGACTCCGGGATTCATCTGGGCTGATCTGAGCCGCGAGGGTCCGGGTTTTGGTAAGACGGGCTGGTTAGCAGAATTATGAATATATAGTATATGTAACAGGTATGTTCGTAACTGATTGTTATTATTTTATAATTCAATAAATGTTTATTTAAAACATTATGTTTATAATTTTCAAACGAGAAAGTAAATTAGCTTTAATTCCTACAAAATTACTCTCAATCATCGGTAAAAAAATTAATTGTAATTTTAATAATGAAATAATAATAATTTTAATGAACATTTTAAGTAGTATGCTAATCAAAATCGCTAATATTTTTTATTTAACATTGTGTAATTAATTACAGTTGACACCCATAGAAATACTTACTTTTATTAAATACTTATATTTTAATTATCGGTTTGTTTTTAATTATATGCAGTAGCGTGAAGAATCTGTCGTTAACAATGAATGTATTCCAACACATTCACGATTTTAACTACAAATGCGGGTAGGAATTTTACATCAACAATTCCTGTTCTCTTTGTCAGTAAAAATGATTTAATAATTTACTAATAATTTATTCACTTCATGTTTGTTTGTCCACTTCAACGTATTACCCCACCATCTAATGTTGAGTATTTCAATTTTTTCTCTATTTTTTATATTATAATTAATTTACTCCCGCTAGTGTGTTAAAATAACCATTATTACTTACTAGCTTCTACTATAATATTATTTAATCTTGTAAACGTCAGTTTGAAATCGACAAAAAAATTAACTTTCTATTACTATGTTTTGTATTACAGTTCAGTAACAAAAAAATAATAAATAAATTAGAATTCAAGTAAATTTTTTTTTGTCTTCAGTCATTTGACTGGTTTGATGCAGCTCTCCAAGATTCCCTATCTAGTGCTAGTCGTTTCATTTCAGTATACCCTCTACATCCTACATCCCTAACAATTTGTTTTACATATTCCAAACGTGGCCTGCCTACACAATTTTTCCCTTCTACCTGTCCTTCCAATATTATAGCGACTATTCCAGGATGCCTTAGTATGTGGCCTATAAGTCCGTCTCTTCTTTTAACTATATTTTTCCAAATGCTTCTTTCTTCATCTATTTGCCGCAATACCTCTTCATTTGTCACTTTATCCACCCATCTGATTTTTAACATTCTCCTATAGCACCACATTTCAAAAGCTTCTAATCTTTTCTTCTCAGATACTCCGATCGTCCAAGTTTCACTTCCATATAAAGCGACACTCCAAACATATACTTTCAAAAATCTTTTCCTGACATTTGATGTAAACAAATTATATTTCTTACTGAAGGCTCGTTTTATTCGGCATTTTATATCGCTCCTGCTTTGTCCATCTTTAGTAATTCTACTTCCCAAATAACAAAATTCTTCTACCTCCATAATCTTTTCTCCTCCTATTTTCAAATTCAGTGGTCCATCTTTGTTATTTCTACTACATTTCATTACTTTTGTTTTCTTCTTTTTTATTTTCATGCGATAGTTCTTGCGTAGGACTTCATCTATGCCGTTCATTGTTTCTACTAAATCCTTTTTAGAAGTAAGTAATCCTTTTAAGTAAATTTTAGTAAGATTATATTAAATGTGTGAAGAAATTCTCAATTCTACCATTATGATACGTTAATGGTATTCTACCGGGTTTTTTTAATTGTAATATTTTCATGAAATATCAATACATGCAAATGGACCGATTTTGACGAAATGGCTGATTTATATATTTTTATTTTTACAGGACGTTTTCTTGTGGTGTAATCTTTTTTTTCATGTATGTTAATAGAACATTTTTTAAATTAAAAAAATTGACTATTTTTTTCTTTATCGATTATTAATATTGAGTTGAATAGCAGTACAAGTAATTTTACACGAATATAAGAAAATTATTTGGAAAAATATAGATAAGCAAAGTTTTCCACGTAATAGAAAGCATTAATACGCGTACATATTCGGTAGAATTCTATGATTTTTCCTGTATTTCTTTGCATATCCAGATGCAAGATTTTCGTTTTTCTCAATTTTATATAAAGTACAGTTTTTCTAGAAATATCAATATTTTAAACAAGAAATAAGTTTTTTTATTTTAGGATAGTAATTATTTTAAAACAATGGAACCGACATTAACGTGCACTAAAAAGTGAGAAATAATCTCGTCTAAATACTTAATTAATTCCTTTAATTATTTCATAATATTCTGTGCCCATTAATAACGGTAAGTTATTCAGCGGGATTAATGTCCTCCTTTTTGGTTATATAATGCAGCATCCTCCAGTCAAAGACCATTTATGTTAGGTTCAACATTCTTGATACGAATCGGAAATAAATCTGTGGCATCAGTTTTCATCTGGTGAGCTAACATTAAATTTGAGACAAAGAAATGATATGGATTTCATTGATTTATTCAATAACTTGCGTTATGGGCGAAGTTACAACCGGCCAGCTGAAATGCTTCGCGAAAGAAGAGTATCTTTAACAGACTAATTTACGGATGGAAATGCTGTAAGAATGTTTCCAACTATTAAATTAGTCGATGAATATAATCGCAGTATGTTTGATATGATATTTTATATCATATAGAAAAAAAAAGTTTATATTATATCCGCTATTGATGAATTACGAGAAGCTGTAACATATGGGAAAACTCCCCTGGGAATGTTATTCCGGTAGATATTAGTAACTGTGGTGGCCTGTTGCATAATGTACAAACGTTGCAGACGTTTCAAAAGTTATATTAAGGCGTAATAAATCGATTTCTGATATATGTCAATTTTTAGATGTATATTTTGTCTTTAAAAATTATTTCAACATCATGATACCATCGTGAAAAGCATCTGGGTCGATTGCAACAAAATTTATTTCAAATGGATTAATAGGAAAAAGATTTTGCGCGAACAAATATAAAAGAAATATACGGGTCGTATAACTTCCTAACCTCCTCTTCTGAAGTCGATTAATAAGAACAACTTAAAAATAAAATTCAAAATTTCTTTAACTTTTGGCTTTTACAAATCGTTTATAAAAATACGATTTAATAAGTTTTCGTTTGTTTTAATTGATTCCCGATTCAAAGAGGAGCCTACAACAACGTAATAGAAATATTACAAAATAGAATTTTAAAGAAACAAAGACACAAAAAGACATATTTTTAGGTCCTACCTATAAATTGAAAATAATCTTTTATAAATGAAGCTTTAATCTACCACTGTAAGGAAATGAAAATATAAATACAAACTGTTGACAAAACAAGGAATAAATCTATTTCGCTACCAAAAATAAATAAAAGATTATATATAAAAAGTAATCAGATCACTGATATAAATTGTTTCAATCGGTTATTAAATAGGTTAAAAAACTTCGTTTTGGCATGCACGAAGGCGGAGGTAGATTTCACCGGGGCAATATACGGATAGGCGAACTCGGATTTTACGAGCTTGTATCAAACATTACTTCCCATTTTTTACGGACACTACGTCTTCACATTAGACTACAAGCTACTGCTAAATTTATCAAGACTTTCTTATGATTTTTCCTGAACTGCTTGACAATACACCTATTTGAGCATTAGTGGGAGATTCTAGGTGTGTCCTTGTATTGCTAAAAAAAGACAATGATTTCAGAAAATTTTATTTAAAATGTAACAACAGTGATGTTGAGAAGATGATTTGTAAGTACAATAGGCCTACATTATACACATAAAATAGTGTCACTTGCAAAAAGTAAAACATACACAGTACTAAGTTATGGCAGTTTAAATGCGTTCACTTAATATGACAATGGTTTCTTATGCAAAGAAGTTTCATTTGTTTAGCACATGGGAAGCCTAGTTTTCTTACAATATTTTGGTCATCCCTTGCCGTTAGGGTTGGTCATATTAAAAATCGTTTCAGACAAAATTTTTAGGTAATATTTAGAGGACTAACGACCACTTTAAACGGATTCGATCCTATTAACAGAGCTATGACTTTTTTGTCCTAGCAAACCCCAGTTTTTCCATCCCTTGGCTCTTATCCAAAGAATAGCAGGAACTTTAAACAAATTCGATATGTTACTTATAACAAAGTTATAGTGATATTTTGTTTTTACTGTTTTTTTTTTGTTTTGGTCATCTTCTGCCGTAAGGGTAGGTAATATCAAAAATTGTTTCAGACAAACGTTTTAGTCAATGATTACAGAACTAATGACCACTTTAAAACGATTCGATACTGTGCTTATTAAGGAAGGTTTTTAGTTTTCGGAAACCCATTTTTTTCATCCCCTGGCCAATGGTTGGTGATATCCAAAAACTTTACTTAACAAGTTTTAGGCCCTTATCCAAAGAATAGTAGGAACTTTAAACGAATTCGATATTTTAGTTAATATGAAAGTTATAGCAATTTTTTTTCGAAAAAGCTCACCTATTTCTACTCCCATGGTCCGATTTTGCCATTTTGCCATTTTGAACTAGACCGAAATTTTGAGTCGTTATATTTTATGTATCAATTTGAAAGTGATTGGTGTAAAATTACGGCAGTTATCGTGTTCACAAGAAACTGAAATACTCGTATCTATGTAGATATATATATATATATATATATATAAATGTATATTTAAACTTTTGAACTGATGGTGATTTTGGGTCTGGGGGATGTGGAACGCCAAGTATGTTGAAATTTCCGGTAGTTGATTCATGTTACCCATTACAATAGGTAGCTTTCTTAAGGAATTTACCTAAAATAATTGCATAGAAGAAAGAAAAAATATATAATTAAAAAGTGGTTCAATATAATAATATATTATAGAAGTTGTATATTACATTAGATATACTTTAAAGGATTATTAAATTTAAAAAAAAAAAATGTTTTAATTTACTAAGAATAGTTGTTGATGTAATGTCTTATATACTAATTTTATATAATTTTTTACAATTTGATTTTTAATTTTTGGTCTAATATTTTAGTTGTAATGTAAGTAGTTACTCCTATTTATCTTATATATACCAGTCTATGTACAGGTAAGTTTGTTTTCTTCGGTAGGGAACTTGTACATATTATTCACACACTGTATAAAGTACTAGAAATAATATCTGAAGAAAAATAGAAAGCTATCAATATTTGCTTTTTACTCTAAATTTTTTTTTATAAAATAATTATATTTTTGTGTAAATCTCATATTATTTTTAAATTTGTAGTTTTATATTTAATTTACAACTCATTACTTCAAATAAAATACTGTTATGAGTAACATAATAGCATTCACCTCATGATTATGCAATTTTAACTTAACTGTAAACATTTTAACCCGAAACGGATATTATTCAAAATATTCCAGTTACATTAAAAGTGCATAAATTACATGTATTTTATTCATTGAATGTTTAATAAACTTTTCCTACTGCAATTTGATAATAATTACTAAGTAATGATATTTTACCTGCATAACTACGTGTTTGAAAGAGGTAGAAAACCAATTTGTAAACGAATCTATGTGCTACTGAATACAAGTTATTAAATAGGGTAATAGTGGATTAAAACAGCATTCTCGATATAGACAAGGAATATTTTATATCGACCTATTTAAAACTTTTTTGTCGTATTATTTTAACCATTTTAATATAAGTTTATTTTTACGTTTTTATTGACTTTCAGATTAAGTAATTTAAAACCAATTTGCGAAGACCTCTGCTTACAAAGGTCTACGTTCCTGTGAGCTACTTAAATTAATAAATTTTTTATCTATTACCTAATTCATAACAAAAACAATCTAAGATTGCGTATATGGGAATAATAATTGTCTTTGACAGCCTTCCTACTTTTCGTAACCGTTCGATTCTCCCACTGCGGAACGAAAATTGTCATCCAGTAAATTTGGGAAAACTGTTAGGGACAGGAGAACTCTATTATAACTTTGCATATTTTTCTCTTCACAATAGCATAAAAGGAAAATTATTATATAAATAAAATTTTTTAACAACTATATAGCTAATACTAGGGAAGTTAGATACAAAAAGAAAAAAAACTGAATGAAGCAATTTTAAAGGAGTAGGTAATCAGAAATACACATAATTTAAAATAGTCTGTAAACCTCTTCGTGAAGTATGTGCTACAGAGAGGATGAACATCATTAACAACTGTTTTTGCTGCTGTGAGATATTTGTGGTGCTTGTACATGCGTGTTGTCATTTTTATTACTAAACTTATTATCATATTGAAATGTCTAAACAACATGTCAAAGTGCCGTCATACTAGTGCCAACAGGAATACTTCTTACAGCTACCAAAATATTTTTGGAGATATAGATGTAGAAGTCATCTGGCATCAGCGCATAGCCATTAAATTATTAATCCATGAAACAAATCTATTCTGAAGATGCTCAATCGTACCGGTTATAAGTTTTGTCTCTACTCCGCAATACGAAGCAGTATTCGAGATCAGTTCATAGAAGAGACTTAATGAAAGAAAAGTATCGATATATTAGAATGAGTATCGATTCTACTGTTAGTAGAATCTAATCGGTCCTACATTTCTTCTGGCCTAGTATTATGTTTAGCTGATTATAAAAGTTTAACGTCGGAAGGTAGGCAAAAATCGTTTATAGATTGTTCCCTTTTCAAACCTACTAATCAAATCTGTTCTTGATGACAGAAATGCTTGTCTCTTCTATCATTCAGAATAAGAAGTAGTTTCAAGTGTTGTGTTTTTTTAAGATTTAAAAGAATTTTATTATTTTATTTTATTTGATTTTTGGCTTTTAATTGTAGAATAAACTTTAATATCATTCACGAACTGATGTACATACATGATCGTATTTATAGTATCATTGATAACATTAGACAAAGTATAGGAATCAATGCGGAAGCTTTCTGCAAATTTCTTGGAAAAGATTCCTCCAAAACGTAATTTCGAAAAGTCTTTCCTGAAAGTAAGACTGTATCCAACTGAAACATCATCTCTGCAGCCAAGTGTACATAATTTATGTGTCTAGAGACTGTATCACTTTCTGTCAAATGTCTTCTGAAAATACATGTAAATTACATAGATCTGTCTTAGTCTCTCAATAGCAGCATCAGCAGCAGAAATGATATTACAAAGGTTGAAATTAGTAGAACGGCTCATCATAAAAGCAGGCTGGAAAGACGAGATGAAATTTTTAACATAGTGGTTATATAAGTCTATAAATAACCTTTTCAAAAAAACTTTAATAATAATAAACTAATTTAACATTTTCTTACATGGATGTTAATATTTACAAAAATGAAACTAAAGACCACCTTCAATACTTTCTTTCATTTTAATTCTTTAGGATATTAATTACATGAAAAATAAATAGCAAAACCTTCCTTTCCCGCTTTTTAAACACAAGAGATAAGTCTAAGATTATTAATAAAACTTAGAGGAAAAAATATCGAAAAGTATGAATGATAATATTTACAAAAATAAAACTCACAGATTCTATAATTCTAAGTATGAGGCGATTGGTAAATAAAAACAGGAAGAAATAATTTAACCGTTTTGTGTGTACCGGAATTATAAAGAAATATTTCTATAACCAATAAAAATAATTTTATTCTGACTTATGTCTTGATTCTGTAAACTAAAAGCTCCTATTGAAAATATCAGTCGTTTAAAATTAGTTTATAGTACACCATATGTAACTGCAAATATATCGTATAAAATTCCAATTATAGATTTAAAAACTTAAATATTAATGAAGCTACTGCCTTATCGAAGCACATGAGAAAATCAATAAACAGATTAAATTATAGATTGTTACTGAAATAATTTAAATAAAATTCAATGAATATATTTTTTGGGTTTTTACTTTCTTGTATAAATTAAAGGAAGTATAATGATCGCAAAAAATCTCGTTATCCAGATTTCAACGTAATTATCCATTTTGACTAGTTCGTCGTGACTTCTGTACGTATGTATCTCGTATAACTCAAAAACGATTAGCCATATGATGTTGAAATTTAGAATTTAGGATTGTTATTACATCTAGTTGTGCACCACTCCTTTTGATTGCAATCGGCTGTACCAAAAGTGTCCGAAAAAGTCCATTATCCAAAAAAATTGGATTTTGGACTTTTCCTTAACATCAGTAATAAGCCCTCATTGAGAGATTTTCAATAATGTACCATAAGTGGTACTTACTTTCATTTGTTCCAGAGTTATAGCCAAATAAAACTTTAATTGATGAACTATTTGGATCTTCGGGGAAGGCACATCGGATAGAATCGGACTTCATCTCCTTTTTTTAAACTTTTTTTTTTTAATTTAAATATATTGATTTATTAACCTTTCATTGTAAAAAAAGTTTTACGATAAATAATAATTCATTAATAAAAAAAAGAAAAAAATTACAAGTTTTTAAGGGAATAAAATTGTATGTATTTTTAATTTTAAAAAAAATTGTAAAATAAAGGTAAAGATGAAAGAATTATCACTTCTATTTATGTCCCTACTGATCTCATACTACAGTGAAAAAAAAATAAAAATACTTTTAAAGATTAATTTGATAATTGACATTAACGATTTCAAAAATCTTTTATCTTTTTTCCTTCTGCGATGACCACTTAAAATTTCCTTATAAATAAAATTATATTTTTTTTGGGTATAAAATTCACAATGTTATTTTTGTAGCCTTGTTTTGGAGTTATTATAGAATAGTTTTTAGATTGACCCAGTAGTGTTCTAAAAAAAAAAAAATAGACAGCATTCATTTCGGTTTTTTCAAAATTCGTAATATTTTTAAACTTATTAATTTTTTTATGACTTTTAACACAAATTTCACACACACATAAACAAACAGAGATTTCCCCCAAAATTCTGCTTTATACAGAAAATATTTCAATGTACGCGGTTATTCTTATAAATGCTGAAAACGTTGATGATATATTGAAATAAACGAATTTAATTTGCATTTTTCTAGTAAATCAGTGATTTTTTAGTAATTGAAGAGAATTTAAATAAGATTACCATGTTTCGGTCCTCCAGTAATCGTAACTATATTTTAATAATTGTAATAAAAAATTATATGAAATTTTAGTTCTTTGATCAAATGATCCAATTTCAAACAAAAAATAGGTTACTAAGTACTCTGGCATAAAGGCGAAATAAAACTTATTTTATTTTACCTTTAAGGTTTTACTTCTTTAGTGTAAAAAAAAAAACAAAAACTATTAACATGTAAATCTGACAGGACTGAATTTTATTTTATAACAAAATTAATAATATTTTTCTTTGGATCATGACGATACATTTTTTTCATTGATAATCATCTATACTAAGTTTATTTTATGAAAAACCAAAACTTTATCAGGAATTATCTAATATACTCAAAAACCTGTAATGTTCTTGCTCCATTATATTTGCTAAGATCACCGAAAATTTCCTAACTTCTGACATGTTTGAATCTATATTATTCTTTTCCACAATTCCATTCTTGCACCTATTTTATTATTATTCTTGCAAGGTAATAATAATAATAATAAAACAAAAATTGGTATATAAATGAATAAGACATAAAAAAACAGAATAATATCACGAAATATAAATCAAAATTTAGGTTGTATTACAAATTAATGTACGGCAGTAAATAGTCTAATTTATTTAATTTTTTTAATAATAAAGAAATAAAATTTTATGTACTATAAATAATGGTATTATGATCAATCCCATCACTAAAAAAAAAATTAAAATTTTTTAAAAAATTTATGAAACATTAGCCGGTCAGGGTATGAAACATTAGCCTTCTCTCGCCTTCTCCTCTAGCCAAGGGGCTTCTCCTTTCGAACTGTGTTGATTATAATTATGGTTGTGAGAATAATACTGATAAATAACAATTAAAGCCTATTCAATTTATAAAAATTATCGTTCATTGTAATTTTTTCAGATCACAAGGCTCGAAAATTTCTTAAGTAAACGGATTTCAGAATAATTGGTCCCCATCTTAAAAATAAAAGTTATAGCTGTTGCCCGTTCTTTGTACGGGTAAAAATGTATTTTACAATGTTCTTAGCGTTACCCGACAAATATCACAAGAAAATTACCATTCTTCATTTCTCATTTTTTGTATTTTTTTATTTTATGTTTTTAACTTTTTTTTAATCAAAATAATGGCCTTGTATACAGTATTTTCACCTTTTTTCTGTGGAATGTATGTATATAAATTGTTCCTGCAGGAGTCTCTGAAGCAAGCCATATACAACTGTCCATCCGGCAAGCACTGACTCTCCAAGTGAAGAACAGCCACTTGAAAGTATGCCCTTGTGACTTATTTACAGCCATCGAAATAGCAACTTTAAGTGAAAACTGGAGGAGCTTGAAAGTGAACAACAAGTCTAAAGGAATGTACGCCGTACAGCGTCGCTCTTTTAAAGATAATTTTAACGATAGCAGAAAGAAATATCGAATAAGTCAAAGTGAATTTTTTGAAAAAAAAATTAATTTTAAATGCTGTAAGTTGTCTTCGAATTGATTTGACCAACAGCTTGGCTTAGCCAAGTTGAATATCGGCAAGGAAGATAATAAAAGGAAAGTAATACAATGGAAATACAAGAAAAATAATATTTTCTTTCCATTATCTAATGAAATTTTTTGACTTCATAAAAATCTCTAGGGTTCAGATGTCTTAATATTATGTGAATGCCATCTCATTCTTTTACAATTCTAAACCTGTAACATCATATCATATAACGTTATATATATGCTTATATAAAGAAGCAGTGAGGGAAAAAGAAAAAGAGAAAGCAAGAAAACATTATGCAAACAATTATAAAAATATAAACAACTGTAATTTAATAAAACAATCCTAGTTTTATGTTTTATGGAGAAAATTTCTGCGCAATTATTACAAAAAACACATCAGTCAAAAATTATTATACGGTTTTTCATCTGTGCAATATTTTACTTTATAGAGAATTTTTTTTTATTATTAAGATCCCTTCCCAAAGCGGTCGATTGAAATAACTATAACAATTAATTAAAATAATTAAGAATATCCGTATTAATTGTGTGGCTAGACATTTTACAAACTGTATAACAGATTCGTGTACATTGGTTGTAAATTAGGAATTATTAGCGAATCTAGTGACAAAAAAAAATTCTGTACGATAATTTATTTCTTATTTAACTGATGCCAAGTAGAAATTTTGTTAATTATAAATATTTTTGATAATCAGAACATGAGGTATCAAAAACATATAAAATTCACATTATATTAATAAGAATTTAATAAAACACTGCTGTTAATTTTTTATAGTTCAGGCAAGTAACTTCTTTTTTACTTTTTTTAATAATAACACAATGAGATAAAAACCTGAAGAATATTGTGTTTGAAACGTGTAACAGTTTTGGAACTATTTAAAAAAATAATTTGATCGAAAATTAATTTTAAAACAGTTATTTACACTTCAGATAATATTTTACAAAATTGAAAATCTTAGGTAATCCAATGCTACTACTACCACCATACTGGCAAAGTAGCAAATTAAACAGATTTATGGCACGTTTTCCTTTTTGTATTTCGTAGAGATATTTTTTCATATGATCATTACTTATGAAGCAGTTTTTCTTTGTAAGCCAAAAAATAAATAAAGCCCAAACCAGGCTGGAGGATAAAGGTGATATAATGAATGGTATAAAAGGAGGACGATCTCTTCAAGGACGAATCTAAGCATACTTCCTATCCACAAACCCTCAGAAACAGGGATAATTTAACTACGATAGAAAATTACCCATCGTATACTCGTCAGAAATTAATGGCTGATTATAAATATAAGCTGCAAAAATAATTATTTTCTTTCAGAAATTTAAAGTTTTAACATTTTAAGTAGGGCTTAAATACTGAAGTCTACGTAAATACTTAAAAATTTTCCCAAAAGTAGGTTTAAGCATTTTTCTTTGTTTTTCTGTATGTGTTTGCTCGGCATTTATCCGCCACCACACCATTCGGTCGCTCTAAAGCATAAGAGCGGATATCTGTGCTACAAACGGCTACTGAGTCTCGAACAGTTTAGCGACCAGTGTCCTAACATAGCTCCTAGAGCTTACCTAACAGCGTGAGCGGACTAAGCGTGATACTATTCACCATCGGCTTACGTGTCCCAACCGCTCACTTTTCATATATTTGCTAAAATGGGTAGGCGCACCCCGTCCAACTACTAAAAATATATATGACATCCATAATAAAATAAATTTCATCTAGGCAGCAATTCGCTGCCACGCCTAGGTCGCTGAATGCCAGCAAGTACCTGTCCACCATTTTATAGCGATTGGAGCCATAATAATTTGCTGGTGGTCAGCCGTACTCAGGGTTAGCTTCCCACAGCAACGCGGTAAGTCTTTCCCTTAAGCAAACTATGGATGCCGGTTGAACAAAGCAATCGCATCTAGGAACTCCCAACGGTCCGACAATGCGGCTCTCGCCACATTGACTCGCCGCTTGTGAGTAGCCAATTTTCCCCTTGACCTCTAAATTCCAGGGTGGCCCGGGTCTCTCACCCCCCTCCCCTCTCAAGAGTAGGGCAGTCAAACATCAGGTGCTCATTTGACTGGACTTCCTCACAGACGTACGGCTCATCAGCTGCCAGGCGCAACCGAAAAAAGTGTAGTCTTGTACAGTCTCAGGTCCACCATTCCTGAGATGTGTGGTTAATTGAAATCCAACCACCAGTTTTAAGCTTCTAAATGAACACTTTCGCCTATGTTCCTAATTCTATGTAGATTTAGAAATGAATACAACCCCTTCAATTAAATCTCTATTGGTAAGTAGACGGACAATAAACGCCGATTGTATTCGGCATTTTATGAAAAAATGTATTATCTTGCAATATAAAATTAATAATTACTATAATGGAATAAATAATCGGTTATATAAATTTATAATTGATAAAACTTATTTATAATCGGTTATAAAAACTATATAATTTGCATAAAACGTAAATCAATTACATTTCCTTTATTTCCGTTAGTTTTCTTGGTAATTACCGTTTTTGGTGGAATGTCGGTGACTAGTCGCTTTCCTCCGGTTGCATTTTACGGGTTCAAACCTTCCGCTTATGCTCTTGTTAATTGTTATACGCCACAGATTATAAAATGTAATTAAGAGAATTTTTTTATACTGATACATTTTTATATTTCTAGATGTTCATAATTAAATTTTATTTTTTCTAATTTAAATGAAATGTCTACTTACGATAAATATATTGTAACCCATCTAAACTGATTAAAGATAAACATTTTTTAATAAAAACAATTAATTTTTGCATGATTGGTAGTATTTCATTACCAATTTTAACATGTATTAAACACAAACTGTTACTTTTATTTATTTTTATTTTAATTAGATAATTTATTTATTTTATAAATACCTGATAAATATAAGTGATAACAAACTTTTAATCAAAACAATATAGGTAGAAAAATTGTTTTTTTTTTTTAAATTTGAGAGTGTAAACTTCTTTAAGTTGTCTTTAGAGTAGACACCGATTGTTATCATAACTACCAAAATCATTATTTTAATGAGAGACTAAAGATAAAAAAAAAAAAAATTAACATGAAACAATTATTAACAATGTTAATATTGAAAAATACAATATTTCATCATCTTGTAAATGTAATATATTGTTCAAATTCATGTAGTAATAATATGTAACTGAGCTGTTTAAATACATATTTCATTATTATACATTGTTTATGCAAGGGATATATATAATAGCAGTACCGTGTACATTGTTTGACTAGTACGAGTATTATAATAGGTTGACTCAAAGTTTAAACCTGGAACGTTATGTACTTACTATAGGCTATTATATATATATATATATATATATATATATATATACGGTGTAATGTAAAACGATAACTTTACTGCTGTTAAAGGATGAAAGGGGTGTTGTTTGACTTACTGTTTGGCATAGGATATAATCAAAGTGACATTCACAAGTAGGCTACTGTAGTAGATGTATTAGTGTTACCAGTAGTAAAACTGCTTGCTACATAAAATGATGAACTGTTTATAAACTTAGCATCATCATATTGTTTGTGATTTATCGTCTATTGTGTAACATGAATTATTAACTGTATAATTACTATTCTATAGTTTCTATAAAATTGTTTATTCACCGATTGTAAAATTAATATCGTTAAGTTCAGAGAAAGCAATTATCTCATTAGCCGGCCTCCTTGGCACGAGTGGTAGCGTCTCGGCCTTTCATTCGGAAGTCCCGGGTTCAAATCCCGGTCAGGCATGGCATTTTTACACACGCTACAAATCACTCATCTCATCCTCTGAAGCAATATCCAACGGTGATCCCGGAGTTTAAACGAGAAAAAAATTATTCCATTAGTGCTACTTTTTTAACCTCCAATGTGCCAAAAATTGATGTATTTTTACTATAAAATAAGAATTAGGTGGGAATATTCATGTTTCAAAATACAAACTCAAAATTGGTAATTTTTCGTTTCTCCCCCCCCCCACAATATCCAGGTTGGTAAAATACCCCCGTAACCAGATATAACCATTTATACTAATTATTTTATAAATATAATCTAACCAAACTTAACCTTCGCTCGCTTCGCTTGCTAACCTTACTAATTAAAATTAATTTTGAATTTTTAAATAATAAATTCAGTAATTATTACAATTATTTATAATTTAAATACTCAAAACATTACTGTTAATTATTTGAGGTTAGCGAGCGAAGGTTAAGCAATATAATAAAATAATATAAGTAATAATGCTTATATTTTTAATATGTAAATTATGGTAATATGGACAGTGTTTAAAATGATCGGTATATAACAGCATGTTAGCGTGTTGTTTCTCCAACTTGGTTATTGTTGATATCAATATTTCCTGCTATTTTGAAACACGCACATCTCACTTAATTTTTATTGCATATTAAAAATACATCGATTTTTAGCCCATTGGTTAAAAAATTTGTTGTTTTTTTTGGGGGGGGGGATAATTCCGAAAAAGATCCATAATACTTATATTTTTAATATGTAAAATATATTAATTTGGAGAATCTTTAAAATGACTGGTATAAAACAGCATGTTAGTGTTTATCGGGTTATTTCTTCAACCTGGTTATTGTTAATATCAATATTTCCTGCTACTTTGAGCTATTTCCAGGTGAAAAAGTTGCAAAATTTGATGGGAGAGAAACGAAAAAGTACCTATCTGAAATTACGTAACTGTAGAAGTAAAACTCTAAGCAAACAGAAATAACTTACTAATTTTTTTTCAAACAACTGTGTTAAATGTTACTCTGAAGTATTATATCATTCACATCTTTTGTGGTAATGTATTAAAATGTTGTAATAAAGCAGCACTATATATTTTACTGTATTTTTAATTAAAATCGGTACAATAATGTATTTTCAATTACGCTGTAAGGGGTGCTTAAAAGACTGCACAATTACCGTAGTTTACCGTTCCGGAAAAACGATGGGAAAATGAAATCCAGCTACAAAAATGTAAATATTGCACAATACATAGTCAGTACTGTATTTTTCTATTTCTACAGATTATCTCATGCCATAATTTTAATTGTGTCTCAATCATTTGGGATTGTTTTTTTTTCGTTTATCATTTTATCTTCGAAATAACGCGGTTAGCATATAACTCAGGTATACATTGTTCTACGGATAGCCACGACTTAGCTGGGTCGTACTGTAAATCTTTACTAAACTATAGGTAATTTAAATTTTTATAATAATTAATCATATGTATAAAAGTATATTAAAATAATCACTCTTCGGGTTGCAGTGCTCTGAACACGAGATTAAATCACTTTCAAAAATGTCATACTTATTCGAGGTTTCTATAAACATCTCATGCTTGGAGTACTAGAGAAAGTAGTGAGGAACGAAGTTGTTTCCCGTTGTCTTTTCCACCGAATCAAACATACCGTCACACAACGGCATTCCAAGCCGACTAAAATGCTGGAGATGTTCAAGCTGTACATGTAACACCTTCGCTCTCTTTATTACAAAGTTGTCTGTATAGTAAACATTACTCTCAGAGAAATCAGCTCTGACTAGGGTATTTTACTTTAGTTGACATATGTACATCAAAGCCTTTAGAAAAAAAAATTATATATAAACAATATAATGAATTAGTTAAGAATAATCAGAAATAACAGCTATAAAATGTTGTTTTTTATGAAAGAAGAGATTGTAATAAAAGGAAATCATCTAATTTGTGATGAAAAATTCCGTATATAAAAATAACTGTAGAGATTTCATGGATACCCAATAAAAATTATTTATTTATTAATTTTTATTTCCTTGTACGAAGAAAAGGAAGTATTATGATCGCGAAAAGTTTCGGTTTCCAGATTTCAACGGAAATATCCATTTTGATCATCCCTGAATCCATTTTGGCTAGTTTCGGCGTGAGGTATGTACGTACATTTATATTTTGCGTAACTAAAAAACGATTAGCCGTAGGTTGTTGAAATTTTGGATTTAGGACTGTTATAACATCTAGTTGTGCACCTCCCTTCTTGATTGCAATCGACTGGACTAAAAGTGTCCAAAAAAGCCCAAAATCCAGAAATATTTGGATTTTGGGCTTTTTGAGAGATTTTCAACGATATATCACAATTGGTAGTTATTTTCATTGGTTCCAGAGTTATAGCCAAATAAAATTTTAATTAATGAAATATTTGGATCTTCGGGGAAGGCACATCGGTTAGAATCAGACTTCATCTCCTTTTTTTTAACTTTTTTTTAAATTTAAATGTATTGATTTATTAACAATTATTAACCTCTTATTATAAGAAAAGTTTTACCATGAATAATAATTTAATAAAAAAAAAGAAAAATGAAAAAATATCAGAAGTTATTAATGAAATAAAATTTTATGTAATTTTCATAAAAAAAAAAAAAAAAAAAAAAAAAAAATGTTTAAATGTAATTTAATACGCATACAACGAAGTCATGTGTTGTCCACATCACATTTTTTTATATGAAAATTGAATTTGAGTAACACTGCGGTAAATACACTTATATAAATTGTAATTAATACGTTAATTTACACGTCCCATCAAATTACGCTTTAAAATTATGTGTATTCGTATGTGTAAATTCCGCTCAACAAATGTTGACGTAAAAAAACATTTCACTCATCTAAACTCTTATAAACTTGACGTGAGGTATTTGAAAATGGCCGTGCCATTTTTTAGAAATTTCATTTCTTGTCATTACGACTACAGTATTTATCACTAAACATATAATTTTATTAATTGTTATATCTTACTGTAAGACATTTTGTTAACTAATCGAAGATATACGCACAGAAAAGTGTACGTGCTTCTTTCGTATCATTAAGGAGTTTTTAAATTAGAAAGTAAAACGTGTAGTAAAACACAATTTTTTGTAATTCTAAAAACGCCTCAAAAAACAAGTTTTTAAAATATTTCATTTGTATAGTTCCTCTTCAATCAACAGCATTGAATTTGAAGAAGAGGGCCTTCAAAATTCCGATGTGTTTAGCGTTGTTAAGAAAAAAAAAAAAAAAGTAGGGAAAAAGCAGTTTTGGGTTCAAAAGGTTTTACGCGCGAAAGGTAAATATAGTGTTAGCGGTCTTTATACAAACATAGACAAAAACTTACATGAAAAAATCAGCAGTTTTAAATCAGAAGTAGACTTCGTTGAAAAAAAGATTATTTTCCTCTCTAATAATGTTACATAATGAGAACTGTCCTGTATCATAATACAGGAACACATTACGTGTGTTTAATACACGTTCAATGATATACAATATTAAAATACATTTTTTCTTGATATTTATCGATTTTGAATCTGTGTAAAACATTTCTCTTTTGAGTCTGAAAGTTGTTTCGAGTTTATATTTTACTAACCTCTTACATAGTATATACACACCTTTAAAAATACAAGCATTTATACATTGAACAAGAGTTTTAATAATTTTTATGGCTTACTGTTTATCTACATATTATAATTAAAATAAAATTTGTTAATTATTTAATAGAAAGTACGATTCTATTCTTAAACATTCGCGTATAAATAGGGGACAGGTGACTAATGACAAGAAAACAAATGCTAATCTCAAGCTGGAATTTGAACCTTGGATCCTTCTAATTATATCAGCTAGTTGCTCTTATAACTTAGTATTTAGTTGCAAATATATTTTTTCCTGTTCAATTTTTTTTTTTTTTTTGTCTTCAGTCATTTGACTGGTTTGATGCAGCTCTCCAAGATTCCCTATCTAGTGCTAGTCGTTTCATTTCAGTATACTCTCTACATCCTACATCCCTAACAATTTGTTTTACATATTCCAAACGTGGCCTGCCTACACAATTTTTCCCTTCTACCTGTCCTTCCAATATTAAAGCGACTATTCCAGGATGCCTTAGTATGTGGCCTATAAGTCTGTCTCTTCTTTTAACTATGTTTTTCCAAATGCTTCTTTCTTCATCTATTTGCCTCAATACCTCTTCATTTGTCACTTTATCCACCCATCTGATTTTTAACATTCTCCTGTTGCATCACATCTCAAAAGCTTCTAATCTTTTCTTCTCAGATACTCCGATTGTCCAAACTTCACTTCCATATAAAGCGACACTCCAAACATATACTTTCAAAAATTTTTTCCTGACATTTAAATTAATTTTTGAGGTTAACAAATTATATTTCTTACTGAAGGCTAGTTTCGCTCGTTTCCTGTTCAAATGGGACTGATAATCTTATTATCCTTGTTATAATTAAACTATAAAAAACTTATAACAATACAAACAATTTTGACTTCAGGCTAAAGCCAAAGAAAAAAATACGAACTAAAAACACCCACATAAAAAAAGATAAAGAAGAAATGTTAAAAAACATTTGATTCGTATGTAGATCGGCGGATAAATACGAATTTGAAAACTATAATTACGTAGATTTTCAAATGAACCAATTTTGAAAAAAACTTTTAAAATTATAGGAATTTTTTATGAGGATAGGTTGTTATGTAAGTTAAACTGTGTGGAATTATCCCCCACACAGAACATGGGATGTTCTATCTACTTCCGTCAGTTTCACGAAATTTATTATTTGAATGATTGAAATGTAGAAATGGTTTTGCTAGAATATAAAGGACCAGTGGAAATGTCCCTGATATTCCCCATATTAAATTTCTTTTAGTTAATTTATTTTTATGTTCGTATGTAAAATCTAAGTACATCGAGCAGTATTGTTTTCAGCATTATGTAATATTAATTACCTCTGGATATTGACTAGCTCGTATTTAAAAAAAAATATTAAAAATCAGATTATCCTTATATCAATATTCTATTTTTTTAAAAATAATCTATCAAATGTCGGGATTTTAAAACTATTTTTATTTTATTATGAGTCAGAAAAAATGTAGTTTCAAACTTTATATTTTTTCTTCATAAAAAATTTTAATTCGCAAATAATGCAAACCACACTGTAAAAATTGTTTATTAAAAAAACATCATGTCTCGAATGTTTTTATGATTATTTGGAGTAAATAGTATCTTAAAAGTTTTAAATGGATACTTTTGTTCTTGAAACGTCTGTATTTATGATTGATGAGACATTTTTAGGGCCACATATTAATCATATATATGAAGTGGAGTTTGAGATACCTTATTACAAATACCAGTTATCATCTTCAATAATTGTTAATGAATTCACGAATCTAAACGTTTGAGAATGGCGTTAATATTTATAAACATCTATCTGTATGAAGGTTACCTTTGTATTTGTATTATTACTAGCTAATATCTCATGAATAGGTCGAATCATGAAATTTGTTGCCGTGCAGAGTTTATAGTTATTGATTCTATTAAATTTCAAAAACAGTTGAATACGAGTTGCGATCACCCTCGGCTAAGAAGTACTCTTGATATAGTGGGTGTTGCATCGTTAAAAATTGAAAAGGGCTTTATGAAACCTTTACGTAATATTCGTTTTATGTTTATTAAAATTCTTAAAAGATTATTGAGTAGAAAATTCACCCTTTCTCTAAAAATTAATGGTTTAAACTTTTTTGTAATATTTTACAGTTTCATTTTATTGACTTTTGAGACTTTGTATATTATTTTTATTTTAATAACGCGTAACAGGGTTTATAGAACTTTAGAAAATAATTTTTATGTTGCTGAGATAGACAAATATTTTGCCGTTTGAGGTGTTTTTAACAAGTTTATTAAGTATTCTGCTTTCGAACTTTGATAAAATTTTATATTTAAATTAAATAATTATTTTTTTATAAGATTAGATTACAAATGGAGAAAGTTTTAGTACGAATAAAAGATGTAGGAGTGTAAAATTGGTTGAGAACCCCATGGGACATTGCATTCTTAGCTCTTTTTTAATTTATGCAGATAGGACCATAAGTTACTAAATAAAAACAAGGTTTAATTTCAAGAAAAAAAATAATAAACGTGACTAAGTTTAATGAAATTCTAACTAATAGTCTCAAGTTGGAAAAAAAATCGTAGAAAAAGAAGCCAGTCAAACGTAGAATAACATTGTTTTGAAATCTGTTATAAAGATTCTTACGCTGAATACATCCTGAGAAAAAAGATTATTTAAAAAGAATTCTAACTTCAATATTAAAATCTCACCAACAAAAAGAGATGAGGCCGGTAGATGTTTTTGGCAAAAACCAACATTAAATTTAACAAAAAATAAATAAATAAGAACATAATACTAATATAGCTGATTTAAGTAAAGTACCATTTTCCCCGTTATTTAATTTATAGTAGAAATATTCCGAATAAAAAAAAAATGTTTGTTTTATATCCTCTCTGCTTTTAGAAAAATATTGAATTTAATTTAAAAGATCTATTTACGATTCAAATGCATAGAACATAGTAGGTATTTGAGATTTCAGGATTGAAGAATCCAAAATTAGGTCCAAAAAATCTAAACCGATTGCAGTGAATAGAACGAAATATATCTATCTTCAAATTCATATATTTCATCATTAATATACATCAGTCACAAAAGTTTGATTTTTCATACTCATTTTAAAGCTGAATATTTTGTTAAATAGTAATTTATTAATTCAATATCTGAAATAAATAAAAAAAATCAGTTATTATTAGCTAATAAATAAAAAATTATTCAGCTTTTACGATATTATTCACGTTTGAATTTTTCAACCTAGCTGACATACGAAAAAAATATCGATATGTCTTCCAAAAGAACCTTTTTTCATCTTAAATTAAATAGTTACATAGTCGACTTATTTGAAAAATTAGATAGTAATCAGTATTTTTTTGTTTAGCCTCCGGGACCACCGTTAGACATTGCATTAAAAGATGAGATGACAACTTTTTAGCGTGTGAAAATGCCATGCCTGACCGGGATTCGAACCCGGAACCTTCGGATGAAAGGCCGAGACGCTACCACTCGCGCCACGGAGGCGGGCTCTTTTTGATAGCTGGTAAGTTGTATGATCGTCTTTATTTCGTGTGTTAAACATTAATTAATTAAGAAAAGAACAATATTAGAAAAATCCATGAAAAAATCTATAATTTTCAATAAATGGCAGAGAATCCTTACAGTATGGCCATACTTTAGCATTTTACGCTTCTAATATTAAACGATTAATTAAACTGTTATTGTTCAAAAGTTCGTACGAGAAATTCCGAAAAAATAGTTTTTATAGTACTGATAATTTTTAACATATCTATTTGTATACAGAGTACTATATTATTATAAATTTTACTAACCTAAAGAAAACGTAAGTCTATCAGAAAAGGTTTGAATAAAATTTTAATTATTACAGTCTAAAGAAATTTTTATTTCCATTTCAGAAGTATAAGTCAGAGGAAGTTTCTATGATTAAATATCAAGTTTTTACAACAAAACTTCAGAGAAAAATATCATCAAACAAACCGATATGTACACAATCATTCATTATGAGACTTCTGTCATTTAAGTGCTCTGGGTATCCCGAACGAAAATATAAATCTCTTCCTTCTTGATTACACCATCTACGTCCGAAGTTTTGTGATCCAGAAGGCTATCTTGACCCTACCCGCAGCCGCTTCAAATAATTCTGTTGGTGAACAACAAACATGTTCTTAAATCTGACTCCCAAGACGATTTTCTCTTTCGAATACTCTTCTGCGTCTAATTTACCACATACGTTTAAAAACAGAGTATTTTTCGAAATTTCTGCTGATGTGCCCGTAATACTCCAGCTTCCTTTGACGAATGGTATTTCGCAGCCCCGTCTCTATAAACATCCTTTCATGATCTTGTTACAAAATTTTCAGCATGCATCCGTATTTGTACATCTCCAGAGTTTCTGTGTCCCTCTCAGCGTGCAAGTGAAGATAGATCCCATACCGTTGATCATATGTAGCAATTTACGAGCCGCATACGTAATTTTGAGGTTAAATCTTTGCGGGTAATTAGATTTTTCATATTCACAAAAGCTTTCCTGGCTGTTTCAATTCTCGATTGTATTTCATTCTGTTTCATTGAAAGCTATGTACTAAGATATTGAAATTTAGTAATTTTTTCCACGACCTCATCATTAAACTTTAATTATTGATGAATTACCTCAGACGCATCGCTTTTTTGATGTATTGCCATCCACTTTGTCTTCTTGATGTTAATCTCCAGAACGTATTCAGCGCTAATATTAGCCAAACTTGCAAGCACATCCTGCACCCCAGACAGTATGTCAGAAATAAGCACACCATCATCAGTAAATCATGTACTCGACGCATATGATCCTCCAATGTTTATACCGTCATCTCCAATCGCTCGTTTGAATATGACCTCTGAGAATACGTTGAAAGAATGTCGGGGACAGAGTGCAGCTGTGTCGCACACCCTTCCTAATAGATACCTCCTCGATTCAAAATTTCTTATCTTCTTGTTTCTTGAAGTTAATAGCCTTCCTATAGTCGACAAAGCAGAGATAAAGCTTGCGATTTACAACTCAGCATCTTTGTGCTAGCACACTGATGGCGTATAAGGCTTCATGGCCACCCGTAAACCGAACTGTTGGGAACCAGAGCTTTCTTAGCACTCCTCGTAACTCTTCGATGAATTTATTTTATTTTAACAAGGATTTTTAATATATGCGATGTTAGACTAATTATTCTGTATTCGCCACACTCCACTGCATTATTATATTTCAGAAAAATAATAAACACGATTTCAGCCAATCCGCTGGAACTTCCCCTGAGCGTAATATCGAGTTGAAAAATATTGCCAGAAATGCAATCGATAATTGATAGTCCGTCAGTGGTTTGAATAATTTGCCATACATTTTATCAGACCCGACAGCTTTACCGTTTTTCTTATTCTTAATTGAGTATATCAATTCTTTTTTTATTTTATTCTGACAAGTATCATCTTGATCAAAATTGACGTTATTCAGCACACACAACAATCCAGGCCTTGCATTACCAAATAATTTTTTGATGTACTCTTTCCGTACAGCAAGTCAGTCTTTCTTTTTTAGTATCATATTTTTGTGTTTGTCTTTCAAGTTAGCTGGAATCACTTTATGGTACAAACCAGTGAATTCTTTCACTTTTTATGGACATTGAAAGAATCGTGTTTAGTCTGCAGCTCTTTTCGATTTCTTTACACTTGATCTTCAATCAATCTTTGGCTTCATGAGTTTTTTTCCGACTAGCTTCTATTCAGTCTAGTGTACGCATCTCCGTCACCATTTAATTTAAATTACTCATTCACCTCTTACAGAACCGAAATGTAATCGGTGACGCAAAATATTACTGCACGAAAAATGAGGCCAGAAAATACGTATCATTCTCTTTTTAAGCTTTATTGCCGCTTCAGTATTCGAGTTATGTGGATAAATTTCACCTAAAACAATTCTGAAAGTTCAGCAAAAAATAAAAGAATCATTCAGATAATTCAGTGGTTCTTGTATTTTGACTGACCATCGGTACGTAGTTCATATATGTTATCATATACATATATGTTTGATGTGATTTATAAGTGATATTTGGTTTTATTCATTTGTTCAGTTAACAAATTCATTAATATGTTTTTGGAAATACTGCACAGTTTACATCATGTAATAGTACTGACAAAAAAATATTAATATTAATTATTTCCTATTGATTTATAATCTCACAAGACTTTATAACCCGATTTTTATATAAATTTTATATAACCGTAAAGGGTTACCCGTTCGTTATTTATCTCCAAATGAAATTATTATATTTTCAGTGAATATTTATTAAAGTAGGTACTGAAAAACAGTATGCTTTACATTTACAGTACTTATTTTTTTTAATGTTACCAAAAATATGTATTTTGGAATATATATGTATTTTGAAAAAAATAAAAGAAAAATATGCCAGATCTTAATTTATTTTTGTTTGATTTTGTTTTATCATCGTTTTATTCAGATGATGCTGAAGCTGTTTGATCTCGCTTTACTCATCCATTTATACAATTACATTCTCACTCTGTATTTGATTATAAATGTCAATCAATCACGTAACTAAAAATGCTGAGGTTAATAAATGGCTTTATTAAGTTTAACAGATCTCTATATTTTAGTTCCAACAATTTAAAGCCAGAAAATAAATTAAACATTTTATAAATATATTTATTACACTGTAGTAAATTTGTTTTTATTGTTATTTACCGGTACAAAAAGTAATTTTTTCGTCTCTTTGAAAAACTCGTACTAAGTAAATTTTATGAATAAAAAGTTAATTATTTATTTTTAATTCTATGGGTTGGCACTATTTCTTCCAACAATTTACTTCCTTACACGAATACTGTTACTATTTACTTCCATATACGAAGTAAAGAAAGTGATAGCGACAAATTTTGGTTTTCAAATTTCATCGGAAATATCCATTTTGAGTAGTTTCAGCGTGAGGTCTATACGTATCAATCTCGCATAACTCAAAAACAATTAGCCGTAGGATGTTGAAATTTTTGATTTAGAACTGCTGTACATCTATTTGTGAACCTTCCCTTTCGATTGTTATTGACTGGATCAAAAGTGTCTAAAAAAGCCCAAAAACCAAATTTTATGGATTTTGGACATTTTCCTAACTGCAGTAATAAGCTTTCATTGAGTGCTTTTCAACGATATAAGTGTTACTTATTTTCATTAGTTCCAGAGTTATAGCCAAATTAAATTTTAATTAATGAAATACTTGGATCTTACAAGGGGGAGGCACATCAGTTCGAATCAGATTTCATCCCCTTTTTTAAATTTAAATTTATATTGGTTTATTAAATTATTAACCTGTGATAGTAAAAATATTTTTGATATAAATAATAATTCAATAATAACAAAAAAATATGTAACAAAATATATATGTAATTTAATAGGCGTAGAAGGAAGTCAGGTGATGTACACCCACATTTTTTAAAGTAATTTTAAACTATTTTTACTTTTCATCTCCTTTTTTTTAACTTTTTTTAAAATTTATTTATATTGATTTATTAATTATTATTAACCTCTGATTGCAAAAACATTTTTACAATAAATAATAATTCAATAATAACAACAAAAAAAAATATATGAAAAAATATCAAAAGTTATTATTAAAACAAAATTTTATTTACTTTTCATTTTGAGAAAATGTGTATATGTAATTTAATAGGCGTACAAGAAAGTGATCTGGTATCCATATCAAATTTTTTACGTAAGATTTCTATATTAATTTTTTCTTATTCCATTACACTAAATTAAAAAATATTGGTTACCTTTATCCTTTAATTCTTTGGAATATAAATAATATTATTCATCAATTTTAATATCTTCTATCATCCAGCAAGGTGTTTTAATTTCAAAAAACTGAATTTTCAACAATAGCTAAAAGTGTATGTTAAGACATAAGTTTGTCTACGAACAAGATGATAACTTGTCTATTGATTAGATTTCAATATTTTGTTACCGTATTTAAATTAAAAAATTGTAACTTAATAAATTAAAAATAAAAACCTGTAAAATTTACAAAAAAAAGTATTCAGTTCAGGAATTTAATGCCAGTAATCTTTTTTAACAATTCGGTAATCTTACTGCTACCGCTCGGAAAAACCTCGAACAGTTGTAGAATAACGTAACGTGATATCACTTTAAAGTCAAATTGTCGGGTTTCATAGACATCCAATGGAAAACTTTAAAATAATTTAAGTCATTGCAGTGGTTCAGTTACCGTATCTGTTATAATCCTCTCAACTAACTGTTAAGATCTCCATGACAGCTAATATTTCTTGATAATTTCCATTTACGAGCTTCTCGCGTTTATCTCGGTAACAACTTTCAAAATTTATATTTCAAAGAATTTTTCTTTCAAGAATTATTTTTAAATTTAGGAATTGGAGGATAGTTCATTAAAGAAGGAAATCAATCCGCTTCACGTCAAAGTACAAAGTATTCATAGAGAAATGAAACGTTTTTTAATGTGAAAATATTATAATACCAATTCCTTTATTGGTATTTTAGTAACTGAAATAAGAAACCGAAATATTTTATATTGTATAGGATAAGTTAAGTCTAATTTTAATAAAAATGAGAACAATAAAATATATTTAACGATTACAGTACCGAATTTTTAACATCAACACAAAACTACCCAAGTTATGAAATTCTATAATATTTATTTTTGGAAATTTAAAATTAAGTACTACAGTCTTTACATAAGTTTCGTCTTGTTTGTTTCCTTTCATATCATACTTATTTTAAATAGAAAAGGCTTAGCAATTACATAATTTTTTTTTGCAATAAATAAAAAATGTATTGAATAAAAATTTTAAACTATCCTTAAGATTAATGTTGAATTGAACTATGTTATATAGTGCTTCTAGACCGTATTTTTAATGTTTTATTTATACCATAAACCCATTCTAACCCGTAACGTTGAATTATTACATCTTATTTGAAATCGTTCGGTTGATGTACTCAGTTATTCACTTTTTATCAGTCAATTATGTACTTTGAATTCACCCGTCCAGATTTATAATCAAACTTAAGATTCTGGTTACAAATTTAATTGTGTAATTGTTTCTCAAAGTATTTCAAACAATTTATCTAGAATTAAAATTAAATAGCTTTGCACAGTTGTTTTTCTTATTTATTCAACTTACGCACAGATTTACGTAATCCTTGAGATAAGCTATCAGGGGAAACCAGATATAATATCTTGATTTTCTTTATTACACTTGTACAATTGTTAATATGCAATTAATGTAAACCAAAGTGCATTTATTAGGCGTGTTTTATGTTTCCATTGCTTTTAAAATTTTAACAATTTGATCCCATACAGATGTATAGAAATATATTTTTTTTTACTATTAATTTAATTTAGTTTTTTAAATATATTTTAATCTGATGATGAAGTTTAAAAACTGTGAAACCCTGTTGAATTTAAAAATAATTTTTTAAAACATAATTACAATTTATCTTATAAGATAAAATTTAAATTTATCTTTTTACAGTATAATTTAAAATGTACTTGTACATTCAGGTACCCTTGTATTTCAGTATAAAACATATTTTGGTATTTAAATTTTAACACTAAGTTTGTACAATGTGACTAAGGTGATGAAGAGGAAAAATATAATTAAACAAATATCCATTTGCACTCGGTATAAGAATAAAAATGTTTTGCTGGGGTGTTTTGATTTAGTATAACAATATTATTTCATTAACTTAATGAATTATTTCTGTAGTAGTGAAAAAAATGTATAAATGTCGCAGTTGTTTAGAAAAAATTGTAAAATATCCCTCAGTTATTCATGACCCCGGTTTTTAGTATTACGAAAAGTACTAAATAATGCACACTGAACTGGTAGTTCTAAATAAGTATCTGAATTCTACCAGAGTAGTTTTGAAGAATACAGTAAATCATAAAGGATATTATAGGATTTTATAGCCTATTGCAAGAAATAATGGTAACGTAACATAAAAAATACTGGTACATCAGAAGTAAAAAAGAAATAGGGTCCATGGTTGCAATTTAGAAAATAAACAAAAATAAATGTAATACTGTTAGGGCAGCCAGCATAAAAATGATAAACTATAAAGTTAACTGTTTCTTATTTTTTCTTTTTCTTTTTTTCCTGAATCTGTTTACTGATAATTAGCTTCCTTATTGAAGTTATAAGTAAGTCGTATGATAGACTGTCAGTTGAAATAGGATCATCCACTGATAATCCTCAACGAGTACAAATACAATTAATATGGAGAAATACAAGAAAATAAGTAACCATGAAATAACTTTATATTTGATACTGTCTGAAAATATAGTTAAATGCAGAATTAATACATATTTTCACACCATTACTCAAGTTGGATAAGTAAATAGAACAATGAATGAAACATTAACTTTAATATAACCATGCATAAACAATAAACCTAAGCTTTCTTAAATTTGAATAACCGAAAATAAACAAAAACAATTATAAAAAGTGTTATCTCCAACAAACTCGATCATCATAACGGTCTATCAAGCACATAGAATAATTCCAGCTTTTTAACATCTTCGCTATCGTCAAGTAAATTCAAAACTAGATGATTAACATGTTTCTCCAGCCTGTACACATATCTGGAATTAGGGTTTCAACTTCTTTTTCAACTTATAGAATTCCTGCGTAATCGTTTATATTATATATATATATATATATATATATATATATATATATGTCTCAATAAAAAAAAATCTATAAATATATATATATATAAATGTCTCAATAAAAAAAAATCTTTTGTTTTATTATTATTTATTTTTTTACATAATTTTTTTCTAATTAAAAAAATTAAGTAGCTGAACTGAAACTGCTGATATGTGCCACAAATACCTGATAACCGTTTTATTAAAATAAACAGACAGTTAGGAATATAAACTTTTTAACGTGAAATATCTGTTTTATTTACTCTAAATTAATCTTTACAGCAAAGTTTTAACTTACAACGAAAAAGCATAGGATATAAAATGTATAAGAAATCTACAAATAGTATATATATATTTTTTTAATTTCTTCAACGGGTATTATTAATTTTTTGAGGCAAGTTAGCTGTTGTAATACTGAAAAGACAAACATATTAAGCTTAACAGCAAAACCCACTAAAGATCACCATGCTTGTAAACCACCTTAGAATATCTGCCAGTAATTTTCTATTTTACAAAATATTAGTTCTTTTTGTTTAATCAAAGTTTAATGAATAAGTTGATACAAATTTTGTTGGAGGATGGAGAAAAGCAGTCAGTGGCTGTACGGCTACTGATTACAAATTCCTTGTAGGTAATGAAACAGTGATAAACTAAAAAATATCGATACTCCCATGCCAGTAGTTATGAAACGAAACTTTGAATAGGAAAAAGAATTCTCCTTTTATGTTCTGAGTATGTTATTTTTATTTATCTAATTTTTGTGAAACAAATGTGAAGTAATAAATATATAATAAAAAATAAACTTTACACCATTTTCCTGAATGGACTGCTGTTAACTGAAGAGTCCGAATTCTAGTTAACCATTTTGTTCTTGCCTGCTTTAACATTCCTTGTAAATGTAAAACTGCCTCATAAGTGGAAAGAATTTCTTTTATTTTTTTTCTAAACAAATTTTTAATTAAACCAGGAGCTTAAAAAGACCATTACAGAAAACGAAGATAATCACCTAAATACTCAGTAGACGTACGGTCCTTTCTCAGGAAAGTGTTACTCCTATTTTTGGTACGATTTTTAATTGCAAACACATTCTCATCCCTAAATCCATATCACCGGGATTAAAATGTACATTTTACTTATATATAACAAAAATAAATACATTTTACTATTAATGTCCCTAAAAATTTATATATTTTCCTTCACAATTTATTCAATTTCCCAGCCACAATATTTTACAGACTTTTGATAAGTATTTTAAAAAGTTGCTATATATTTTGGAAATTTTAATATTTTTAATCTGAACACCCATAGTATTTCTGAAAATTGTATGTATAAATATAAATGCATACAATTACCGAGTGTATCACGAAGTTTTCCCGGGACTTTCATAACCTGTTTACGAGTAAAACAGGTTCTGTTTTCATTATTTTTACTCGTAAAAATAATGCAAAAGGTTCAATGAACTAAAGTTTTTGAACTAAATTTGCTAGTGAAAGATTTTGCTCGGATTTCAGTCACCCCGGTTAATGAGGTCGTACTGAAATTTTTAGAACGCTAATTAAGGGGCGGAATTAGTATTTCTTAGCGTATTTGACTTGAAAATTGAATAAAAGTGGTCCCAGAACCGTATCTGCAGTTGCTTTTGAGGTGAAAACCAATAAATTGGGGTAAAAACCCCGTTTTTTTTTTGTTTGACATACAGTACCTTAAGTGGGTAATAAACACACAAAATATTTAAACAAATCTTTTAGAGATTGTAATTTTGAGCAAAATTTTTAAGATAATTTGAATAAAACAAAGAAAAGTTGGAAAATTTTGAGTTTTTCTTAGAAACTGTACATTGTTTACTTGTTTTACGCTAGACCATACTGCATTGTACGTAGCAGTTTATAATAAATGTTCAAAAATGATCCCACCATTTTCAACATATTTGTTGGAACGATTCTGTTCTGCTTTTGCTCTTTTTTAGTTCTTCAGGGTTGTCCTTAAGTTGCTCAGCTGCATTAATAATATGGGCAATTAATTCTTCACGAGAATGTATTTTTGTTTTGTATACAATATTCTTCAATTCAAGATGGTGAATAGTGGAGGGGCCGGAACAAGATGGCGAATTTTCGTGGTCTAGATTAAGGATGGGCAGATGATAGCGGGGACAAAATGGCGGTTGGGAGGGGACAATATGGCTTGGACAAGATAGTGGTAGGACGAGCCAGCATCTCTTGACAAAACATTTCAATTATATTGGTTCGTGAAGGGAGGTGATCTTGACCTGGCAATTAACTTGACCTTGATGACGTCGCACGGTTAAAGGTCATTGTTTTCATTGGTTTCCCATTTCTATACTACTACCAACGCTTCTATTTCATCTAAATTTCTCATAAACTACGCGTATAATTATCAGTCGTCAGTACCGAAGCTAGCAGTATCACATTATTCTTCATCACACGGTTCTAAGATAACAATCCCCAGTATTACATTAAATAAACCTAAAAAATTCTTGGAGGCCAATTATTTGGTTTCTCACTCACCATTCAGTTAAATAAAATAAATACTTACTATTCAAATAATTTATAACTTGTTGGCAAAAAACTAGACAGTATCTCATTTTATTTAAAATACGTTTCAGCGTAAAATAAAAGCCACAATACGTTTCATTTTTATAAAAAAATATTTAATAATATTTAGTTACGCATTCAAAAATAAATGATTTAAATTTTACTTGCTTATACGAAGTAAAGGAAGTATTGTGATCGCGAAAAATTTTGGTTTTCTATCAACGGAAATATCCATTTTAACCATCCCTGAATCCATTTTGAAATTTACTTATGTATATCGCATAACTCAAAACGATTACCCACAGGATGTTGAAATTTTGGATTTAGGACAGTTATAACATCTAGCTGTGCACTTTCCCTTTTTATTGCAATCGATTGGACCAAAATTGTCCAAAAAAGCCCAAAATTCAGATTTGGATTTGGACTTTATCTTAACTGTAGTAATAAGCCCTCAGTGAGCGCTTTCCAACGATCTATCATAAGTGTTACTTATTTTCATTGGTTCCAGAGTTATAGCCAAATAAAATTTTAATTAATGAAATATTTGGATTTTACAAGGGGTGGGCACATCGGTTCAAATCAGACTTCATATTCTTTGTTTAATTTTTTCTTTTTTAATTTAAATATATTGATTTATGAATAATTATTAACCTCTGATTGTAAAAAAGTTTTACTATAAATAATAATAACAATAAAAATAAAAAAAACCACAAAATAAAATCAGTAGTTATTAACGAAATAAAATTCGATGTACTTTTCATTTTAAAAAAAGTCTATATGTAATTTAACAGGAGGAACAAGGAAGAATGTGGTGTTTACATCAGATTTTTTTGTTAATAATTTTAATGTAAAACAGATATAAACTTGTAATACCTTGTTAATTTTTTATATATAACACAAAATGTTTTTTGTGAATTATTTAATTGATTTTTTTGTCAATTTCTCTGTACCTAAAATAAAGAAAAAATAAGAACAATCAATAGAAACTATGTTTCTTAAATGTAGTGACAGAACTTTTAACGCGATGTAAAATTCTCAGGTTGTAAATGTTGAATCCTATGTAGGTGGAAAGGGTAAAGATTAGTTTTACGATGTACTTTAACTTGGACAGTGTGATTTTTCAAGTACTAAGCCGAGGGTTCAGGTCTATATTTTTCTCCTTTTTTAGAGGATTAGAAAAAAAAAAAAAGTGAAAAGAGATAAGTCTAAAAGAAATTTAATCATTATCAACTGACTACCTTCCTAGATAACTCTAGTTAGTCACTTTATAGACATTTTGAAAAATTTACATACAAATGTTTCAATCTTTTTTACTTTAGATGAGATTGATTTAACTCTCATGCAATGATACTTGCACAAATTTTTTTCAATGAATTTAAAACTTAATAAATCGCTTCATATAACTAAAAAAATTGGAGTGAATACAAATTTACTCCGATCAAATGTGTTAACTTGAAATGGAATTTAGTTCATTATGTAAAGTTGTTTTTTTTTAAGAATTAAAGACAATCTTAAGAAATGTATCGTTTTTACTGCCTTGTACAAGGAAGTATTGCAATCGCGAAAAATAATTTTGGTTTTCAATTTCAACGAAAATAACCATTTTGACTAGTTTTGGCATGACGTCTGTACGTACGTATATAGTTATATATCTCGCATAACTCAGAAAAGATTAGCTGTAGAATGTTGAAGTTTTTGATTTAGGACTGCTGTAACATCTAGTTGGGAACCTCTTCTTTTGATTGCAATCGACTGAACCAAAAGTGTCCAAAAAAGCCCAAAATTCAAAATGTTTGGATTTTAGACTTTTTCTGCAATAGTAAGCCCTCATTGAGAGCTTTTCAACGATATATCATAGGTGGTACTTATTTTCATTGGTTCCAGAGTTATAGCCAAACAAAAGTTTAATTAATGAAATATTTGTTCTTACAAGAGGAAGGCTTACATCGGTTCGAATCAAATTTCATCCCCTTTTTTAAATTTAAATTTATATTGATTTATTAATAATTATTAACCTGTGATAGGAAAAATATTTTTGCAATAAATAATAATTCAATAATAACAAAAAAATATGTAATAAAATATATACGTAATTTAATAGGCGTAGAAGGAAGTCATGTGATGTATACTCTGATTTTTTAAAGTATTTTTAACCTATTTTTACTTTTCGTTCCCATGAAGCACATAAATAAATTCTAAAATTAAGCTCTTTTAACACCCGAATAATTAATAATTTTTTAATTATCCTCGTCCAAATTTGGTGTTTGTATGGCCTAAGGTAATTAATTATCACTTTTTTTTTAAACAACTACTTCACTAAAAACTGTTATTATTAAAAATAAAAAAGTGATGTATTCATTTAATAATAATTATTATTATAATTTTATTTTATTTATTTTCTTTTTAAGTGATTATAAACCGAAATAATTATAATTTGTCTATTTTTAGTTTAATAACTAAAAATTAGTCGAAAATCCAGTATTTTTTTTTTATCGCCTATACTTGGAAAGAATGAAAAAAGTTAGTTATTTGGAAGTTTAGTCGATCATACTTTAAAGCCGCTTTTACATCTTTCACAGAACGTACTCTAATTAGTTGATTAAAAATAATTAGAAAGGGCTAATTACTTACTTTCATTTACTTTCAGTTTTTTGAAAAAATTGTAATTTTTAATAACGAAATTGCGGTTAAAAAAGTTAGTTAAAATAAATATGTTATGAAATAAAAAAATCTACTTTCAATATATAGTTATTGTACTAGGGATTAACGCTTCAAATTTATCAAAAAATGTCTAACGCGACGGGAATAGTAATTAGTGTTAGTGTAATTACAATTAAAAAACTAAGAAAATAAAAGTAACATAAGAAACAAGATTAGTTTCTATTTATTTATTTGATGAAATAATTTTTACATTTAAGATATATATTATTTCCTTATTTTTATATAAAAACTAAGGATGATGAAAACAATGCGATACAAATACAAGAGAAATCCTTTTCATCATTTATCTTATCTTTAATTTTATTATCCAATAAATAACATAAACACATTTTTTTTGTTGGAAAAGATTGAATTTTTATATTTGTATTTTCAAAGTTGAATACAAGCAAAATTGGAACAGGCTTTAAGATAAAATACAAGTTAAAGCTGGAAAAGTCCTCGGAAAAATTGTTAAATGGTCGTCGGGTTAAACAGGAAAAGTAAATCCGGGGAAGTCCTACAACTTGGGTTGTTTCTGATGCACGGCTTACCACACACATACACACAAATCTATTTAAAATATTTATCATTTTATTTAAATATAATATCTTTTCATTTATTTCATTCAATGATTCTAACTCGTCATCGCAAATCAGCTGATTTCGAAGTCGAGAGTTCTAACTTTTATACGAATTTGAATACTAGATCGTGGATACCGGTGATTTTTGGCGGTTGAGTTTCAATTAAGCACACTCAGGAGTGGTCAACCTGAAACTGTACAAGACTACACTTCATTCACATTCATACATATCATCGTCATTCATCCTCAGAAGTAATACCTTACGGTGGTTCCGGGAGCTAAGCAGAAAAAAGAGAAATTAATGTAATTTCACAACTTACATAGAAGAAATTTCGCTTGTACGGTCAGACAACTGGTTAGCCGCGAGGCTTAACGCAACAGGTACCGAGTCAACCGGGCAATCGAGTTTGAGACCTACCTAAGCCGAGTTAATATTTTTTTCTCTAAATATAATTCAATTATTTAATTTTACTTCTCACCTGTGACGTCACAACATAATATACGACTACGAAACATTTTTTGTGGTGAGGGTGCGATTTTGCAATTTTTTTGGAAATTATTCTTGTTTTTTTAATCGTTAACAATATGTCTAAGAAAAATATGACCTTAAATAGGCGAAATCTTAAGATACTGAGGGTGACTTTGTCAAAATCGGTAGAATAGTTCTGGAGATATAAGGTGATTTAGAGGCCAACACAGAACACAAACACGTATATACGAACATCTGGAAAATTTCTATCTGGTTTTTTGGGTTCCTTAGGTGTCAAACATCAAGATTCGGTTAAAACCGCGTATGCATAGATTGAACCGATTACAGTACTTTAACATCTACAGCTATAGCTCTGTTAAAGCGCTATCTAGACGGGAAAATAACAAAATTACTAACAGCTGGGATCAGTTTGATCGGTCATAAATATCATTGTTTAAAGTAAAGTTCCACTTAATCAAAAATTTTAAAAGTATACATCCGAGTATTTTCGGTGTCGTTACTCCATCATCAGGGATTTCCCAAAAGATGTTAATTCAAATTCAAATGTATAATTGTATTTAAATTAAAAGTGTTACCTTCATAATAGTCGGTCGTCAAGAAATAAAATTAAATTGCACGTCAATAAGACCGTAACGTCATGTTCGTAAGATGTTTGCGATTATTATCATGTAAGTAAATCGGTTAAGTAAATTAAATCTAAACATAAACTTCATTCTTCGTACGAAAATTTATTGAGTATAAAAAATTAGTTTAAAAATTGGAAGAAACAGAAATGTTTTTTTTTTTTAATGATGAAAAGGTTTCCATTCCGACAAGAATTGTTGAAATGGGGCCTGAAAAAGGCAGCAAATCATTATCTTTATTAAAGGCTTAGCATTTTAATTATAAATAAAGCTATAAATGTTGTATGTGTTGAGCTATAGATAATTTTGTTTTCATCTGTTTTTTTTCCAGAAAGATTTACGTATAGTAAACTTTTGCAGGTGAATTAAACGCTCATACGCACGAGTGTGTATCTGATGTAGATTATGACATACTTCATTATAACTTGACATTAGTCATAGATAGCGAAAGTAGAAATACAATAAAGAAAATAAAGAAAAAGCTTAGGCGATAAAAATCTTTAATTCAGTTTTACATCGGTTAATTTATCTTTAGGGGAAGATATGCTCTTTTTATTATATGAATGCTTTTTTACTTTTAACTGGTGGGCTACAACGAGAACAGTCCTTTGAATTCGTTGTTTTAACAAGCATATTTCGTGAAATTTTGGGGGGCCAAAAACGTGTAATTAGAGTATAATACTACTTCATTATCACTCGTTATTTATTTAAAAATACACATAATATTCATTCAATCCTGTTCAATTAATTACTGAAGATACTTACCTTAAAATTGCCTAAAATTGAGATACTGACCACGAAACAACAGCTCATTTTGGATTTAAATCGGTAATTAAAATAACTCATAATAAGCTAATGCATTATTTTTCGTTTAATATAAACAAAATCATAAAATAATAAAGCTACTTAACAAATTATCGTAAACAAAGAAAAATTCAAAAGAATTTTTTTATGTATATTTTTAAACAAATTTCTTAATACCTGTTTTATAAAAAAAATGTATATTTTTCAGAAAATTTTATTAATGTATACAATTTTTTAACATATTTTCATTTTAATTTAAAAAGATATAAATAAAAAAAATAAATGTGGACAACACATGAGTTCCTTGTACGCCTGAAAAATTACTTAGACACATTTTTTTTAAATGAAAAGTACATAAAATTTTATTTCAATAATAACATCTGATATTTTTTCATACTTTTTTTATTGTTCTTATTGCATTATTATTTATCGTAAAATTTTTTTCTACAATTAGAGGTTAATAATTATTAATAAATCAGTATATTTTAACCAAAAAAAAATCTGTCTGATTCAAACCGATTTGCCTTCCCCTTGTAAGATCCAAATATTCTATTAATTAAAATTTTATTTGGCTATAACTCTGGAACCAGTGAAAATAAGTACCACTTATGATATATCGTTGAAAAGCTCGAGAGCTTTTGCAGTTCAAAATTCAAGAAAAAGTCCAAAATTCAAATTTTTGGGGGATTTTGGTTTTTTGGTTCAGTCAATTGCAATCAAAAGGGGAGGTGCATAACTAGATATTACAACAGTCTCCTAAATCCAAAATTTCAACATCCAACGGCTAATCATTTTTGAGTTACGAGAGATACATAAATACGTACAGACGTCACGCCGAAACTAGTCAAAATGGATTTAGGGATGGTCAAAATGGATATTTCCGTTGAAATCTGAAAACCAAAACTGTTTGCGATCACAATACTTCCATTACTTCAAACATGGAAGTAAATTAATGCTTATGTTATAAATTTGAACAAATCTTATATACTCGTACCTTTTTACAGAAAATAATACTTTTCAATAAAGTCTAATTTTCAATAAAGTTAATCATTTAAAGAAATGATTAAAATAATACCGCTGAAACTATTTAGTCGTACTTATGTGTGTAAAAGGATTTTTCTAACTTTTTTGGGCAATTAAATGTCATTAAACCAATATTGTCTTCTGTTAGACAACCAGGACTTGGTCTACTGACTAAGAGAGTTGATCTACTGGTACGTGGTGATAAAAACGTAGCACGAACATATAAATTTAATGTTATGAAGGTAATAAAAATCGTTTATACCGTTTCAGTATATTGAAAAATATTGTTTATTCAAAGGAAGTACATGTTTCGTCTAAAAATGTTTTTTTTTGGGGGGAGGGGGGCGAAAAACAGTTTCTTTATCATCGCCCGGAAAACAAAAATATGATATATAAAATCTAATAAGACAACAACAACAAAATTTAAACAAAATAAGAAAACAAAAAAATAGAAACTTAAAGTAGAAATTTAAAATTCAACTAAAACACTAAAAACAAACACAAAATAAAAAACTTAACTGAAATATTAAATACAAAAATACACAACTACCGTACAAAAAAGAAAATTTTAAGAACACCATTAAAAAGTATGTAAAATACTAATACTTCGGAGAAATATAAAAAACCCGGTCCAAAACTTCTTTATTATTGCCCAGGATTTGACGAATATTCCTGGGCAATTTAAATTTACGACGCAAGGCCCCATAATGTATGCAATCCACATGGATGTAGCACACTGTCAAGCGGTACTTGCATTGTACGCATATCGGTGCATTTTCTGTTGACATCAGGTACCCGTGAGTAGCACTTGTATGTCCTATCCGCAATCGGCAGAGAACCACTTCTTGGCCAATTTTCCCGTGGGAGGATTCCCATGGCAACACAATATCTTTGATAAAGAAAATATTAATTCCGAGTAAACCTTAAAACGCTCTTGATTATAAGAGAGATACATGGAACTGATCGTAGCTCTGGTGGTTTTTTCCATTAAATATCAAATATTGAAAAAATTAATAAAAATAAACCGGTGTTATTAAACAAATTTTTATAATGTTTTATAATTTTTTTTCCGAAAGTGTGTTATGATAAAGAAATTATTTAAAATTAAAATCAAATACTATTTTTTTAAACAATTACCTAAAAACTATTGGTATTAATAGAATTATTAGGTATTACACTTTATAATAAAAATGTAAGGGGATAAATTTATTTAACTTTATTTAACATACAAGTACAGTATAGTATCAAAATGACCATTCATAAATCACATAAGATGTATATTATATTAAATTGGTATTATACATTCGTTTAATTAATTTTACATTTTATAAAATTATTAAATTAAACCAAAATTACAATGTCAGCCCATAGGCAATAAGTGAACTGAAAGTAAGTGAACGGAAGGCGCCTAAATTCTATTGTTTAATTTTAATGTGAAATTTATTTGAGTAAGCATGAGAATATAATTTTAAGATGTACCTTTTTTTTACCTTTATTCATTTACATTAAAGTTTAAATGTGTGTGAGAACAAATATTTTGCTACATAAATCACCTTCTCTTTTTTAATGCTTAATTATTCATGCTACAATGATCTCAAATTAGAATTAACTCAACTATAAAATTATGTTTTTCATAACTACTTGGTTTAACATTTAAAAAGTGTAATATATCACCGAGTGGTCTAAATCTTTATATTACTCTTTTTTTTTTTTGCTGTTCAGCTTAAGGCAATGATTTCATTTAATATAAAAATTTAAAAAGAATATCCTTAATTTTCTTGATGACATAAAAAAAAAAATATTACCCTTTAATTTTTGTTTAATCAATCAGCGAGAGAGCTTATAAAAGAGTACTTAGTGATGTATTTTAAATGTATAGCAGAGCGTTACCTATTTTTCGTGGTGGAGAACAGTAATTCCCAACTGAACGCTTTTAGAGGAGGAAATTATTTTTCAAGCAAGAGAAAAAAGAGTATGAAAGTGATATATATATATATATATCACTTAAATATACTGTATTTTACAATAAATTATTAGAGATAGATTCGGTTCTCCTGAATCCAGTAATGTATTTAATTCCTAACTACTAAACTGTATGTCTTTCTTATAAATTTCTAAATTTAGTAACTAAAATTTCTACTCAAAAAATTTTCTATAATTTTATGTATTCCTAAAACATATTTTATGAAGCAAAGCTTTATATTTTTAAGGTCAATCAACTTTTAAAATATTTGTTTTAACTTATTTCAATTTGAGAAAAATTTTAGTTTCTTTCGAAATCGTAAAATATCTTTATTATAACTGGGATGCTGTTATAATAAATAACAAAACCGGTGAGTGTCTGTTAAATTAGACACCATAAAATATAATATTGTGGACGATCTGATGTTCAAAAAGCTAACATCTTACACCAGGATTACTTGGAAAAGAGAGGAGTGATGTGATTTATAATTGTCTTCATAAAATCGACTTTACCTGTTATATTTATTATGACAAACCCATCGATAATCATGTGATATTTAGCGCTAAAAAATTGGCAATATTTTCTTTTGAACCATAGGATGGATTGTGTAATGAACAACGTTAACCTCAAGGATAGGTAATAGTAAATAGTACCCCCTCTTCAACTGTGGTTTATATGTGTCATAGCATTAACAATGTAAGCGGGGAAAAAAAGATCAACCCTTTCTTTAGTAAAGTGGGAAATTATTATTTTATTTCCAGTTGAATAGACATGTTAGTTTCTTTTTGAATCATAAAATAACTAGGAATGTGTTATAATAAACTACAATCTTGTATAATTTAACTTGTACTTTCTGTAGTAAGAGTATTATGCAAAATCAACACTCATTAGGAGAAAATCTGTCTTGTTTTTAGGAATTTTAATGAAATTAATTTTAATATTTATAATAATTTGTTAAAAAAAAATTATTTCCATTTAATGTGCTCTTAATAATTGTTTGCCCTTTTTTGGTGAAAGAAATTATACTACCATAAGTTTTGATCATAACATTTTTATCGATACTAATCTAAGATCTAAGAAAATATTCATCACCAGTCCCATATAAGTTTTGAAATGTGTGTGTGCTTTTTGTTATCCATTAAAGTTTTACACAAATCAGCTTGAAAACACAGCCGATTTAAATATTATATCCCATAAATTTTTTATAAAATTTCAATTTGCAAATGTTAATGAGAATAATGATTAAGCAATATAAAAAAAAAATGATAAGAAGTATTTGTATTAAACAATTTGGAAGTGATGTTTTAGGTAATAATTCAAAAGGAATTAAATTAAGATAAAATGACTGAATACATTGCTTTGATAAATATGATAATATTTTTGTAACAGACAAAAGATGTATGAATACATCAGACATTTCATAAAATCCTATTTTACAGATTAAGGAATAGTTTTATTTCTATTTTCTCCGGTGTATTTTCAATATATTAAAAACATGTAAAATAAACTCAAAAATACATGATAAAAACGAGTTTAGTATAACATTTCAAATAATGCAGTAAACTCACCAAAAAGAATTCAAAGATATCTTTAAAAAGTCTAGTTTTTAGGGTTCTATTGCTGCTTTACTATGTTAAAGTATAAATAAAAAACAGCGATTAAAATAACTTATTTACTATTATTTTAATTTCTATTAACAATGCAGCACTATTAATGTAACAAAATTATAAAATGCAACCGTAAAATGGCATGAAAATAAAACAATTCATTTTTTTTTTCCAGGTTACAATTATAATAAAATTGGCATTATTTTGAAAAAAATTATTAAATTAGAAAGGTATTTAGGAGTGTAAGAATTTTCAAGCTATCAGTGGAGAGCCTCCTCTATGAATCATGAGACCTTGCCGTTGGTGAGGGGGATTGAGTGCTCAGGGATACAGAGTAGCTGGACCGAAGGTGCAACCATATCGGAGAGGTATCTTTTGAGAGCCAGACTAAGGAATGATTCCTGAAAGAGGGCAGCAGCTCTTTCAGTAGTTGTTAGGGGCGTGAGTCAGGACGACTTAAACGGCCGTATCAACATCACTCAGTCTTCTGAGTACTGCGCAGCTGAAAGCAATGGAAAACTACAGCTGCTTTTTTTCCAAGAAAATGTGGCTCTCTGCATTTTCACATAGCAAGAATGGAGGCGCCTTCCTTGGTAAAATATTCCGGAGGTAAAATAGTCCCCCGTTCGGATCTCCGGGTGGGGACTACTAAGGAAGGGGTCACCAGAAAATTAAAAAATAACATTCTACGAGTCGGAGCGTGGAATGTTAGAAGCTTGAAAAAGGTTGGTAGGCTAGAAAATTTAAAAAGGGAAATGGGTAGGACAAATGTGGATATAGTAGGAATTAGTGAGGTTCGGTGGGAAGAGGAAGGCGACTTTTGGTCAGGTGATTTTAGAGTAATTAACTCAGCGTCAAATAATGGGCAGGCAGGAGTAGGTTTCGTGATGAACAAGAAGATAGGGAGGAGAGTGGAGTATTTCAAAACGCATAGCGATAGAATCATTGTAATAAGGATAAAATCAAAACCTAAACCGACAACGATTGTTAACGTCTATATGCCTACAAGCGCCCATGATGATGATGAGGTAGAGTGTGTATACGAAGAGATTGATGAAGCAATTAAACACGTAAAAGGAGATGAAAATTTAATAATAGTTGGAGATTGGAATGCAAGCATTGGAAAAGGCAAGGAAGGAAATATAGTGGGTGAATACGGGCTGGGCAAAAGGAATGAAAGAGGGGACCGACTTATAGAATTTTGCACGAAGTATAATTTAGTAATTGCCAACACCCAATTTAAAAATCATAATAGAAGAATATACACTTGGAAAAAGCCAGGCGATACTGGAAGGTATCAGATAGATTATATCATGGTTAAGCAAAGATTTAGAAATCAACTCGTTGACTGCAAAACTTACCCTGGAGCAGACATTGATAGCGACCATAATTTGGTGATAATGAAATGTAGATTGGGGTTTAAAAACCTGAAGAAAAGGTGTCAGATGAATCGGTGGAATTTAGAGAAGCTTGAGGAAGAGGAGGTAAAGAAGATTTTTGAGGAGGACATCGCAAGAGGTCTGAGTAAAAAAGATAAGGTAGAAAATGTAGAAGAAGAATGGGAGAATGTTAAAAAGGAAATTCTTAAATCAGCAGAAGCAAACTTAGGCGGAATAAAGAGAACCGGTAGAAAACCTTGGGTTTCAGACGATATATTGCAGCTGATGGATGAACGTAGAAAATATAAGAATGCTAGTGATGAAGAAAGTAAAAGGAACTATCGGAAATTAAGAAATGTTATAAACAGGAAGTGCAAACTGGAGAAAGAAGAATGGATTAAAGAAAAGTGTTCAGAAGTGGAAAGAGAAATGAACATTGGTAAAATAGACGGAGCATACAGGAAAGTTAAGGAAAATTTTGGGGTACATAAATTAAAATCTAATAATGTGTTAAACAAAGATGGTACACCAATATATAATACGAAAGGTAAAGTCGATAGATGGGTGGAATATATTGAAGAGTTATACGGAGGAAATGAATTAGAAAATGGTTTTATAGAGGAAGAAGAGGAAGTTGAGGAGGATGAAATGGGAGAAACAATACTGAGATCTGAATTTAAGAGAGCATTAAAAGATTTAAATGGCAGAAAGGCTCCTGGAATAGACGGAATACCTGTAGAATTACTGCGCAGTGCAGGTGAGGAAGCGATTGATAGATTATACAAACTGGTGTGTAATATTTATGAAAAAGGGGAATTTCCGTCAGACTTCAAAAAAAGTGTTATAGTCATGATACCAAAGAAAGCAGGGGCAGATAAATGTGAAGAATATAGAACAATTAGTTTAACTAGTCATGCATCAAAAATCTTAACTAGAATTTTATACAGAAGAATTGAGAGGAGAGTGGAAGAAGTGTTAGGAGAAGACCAATTTGGTTTCAGGAAAAGTATAGGGACAAGGGAAGCAATTTTAGGCCTCAGATTAATAGTAGAAGGAAGATTAAAGAAAAACAAACCAACATACTTGGCGTTTATAGACCTAGAAAAGGCTTTTGATAACGTAGACTGGAATAAAATGTTCAGCATTTTAAAAAAATTAGGGTTCAAATACAGAGATAGAAGAACAATTGCTAACATGTACAGGAACCAAACAGCAACAATAACAATTGAAGAACATAAGAAAGAAGCCCTAATAAGAAAGGGAGTCCGACAAGGATGTTCCCTATCTCCGTTACTTTTTAATCTTTACATGGAACTAGCAGTTAATGATGTTAAAGAACAATTTAGATTCGGAGTAACAGTACAAGGTGAAAAGATAAAGATGCTACGATTTGCTGATGATATAGTAATTCTAGCCGAGAGTAAAAAGGATTTAGAAGAAACAATGAACGGCATAGATGAAGTCCTACGCAAGAACTATCGCATGAAAATAAACAAGAACAAAACAAAAGTAATGAAATGTAGTAGAAATAACAAAGATGGACCGCTGAATGTGAAAATAGGAGGAGAAAAGATTATGGAGGTAGAAGAATTTTGTTATTTGGGAAGTAAAATTACTAAAGATGGACGAAGCAGGAGCGATATAAAATGCCGAATAGCACAAGCTAAACGAGCCTTCAGTAAGAAATATAATTTGTTTACATCAAAAATGAATTTAAATGTCAGGAAAAGATTTTTGAAAGTGTATGTTTGGAGTGTCGCTTTATATGGAAGTGAAACTTGGACAATCGGAGTATCTGAGAAGAAAAGATTAGAAGCTTTTGAAATGTGGTGCTATAGGAGAATGTTAAAAATCAGATGGGTGGATAAAGTGACAAATGAAGAGGTATTGCGGCAAATAGATGAAGAAAGAAGCATTTGGAAAAATATAGTTAAAAGAAGAGACAGACTTATAGGCCACATACTAAGGCATCGTGGAATAGTCGCCTTAATATTGGAAGGACAGGTAGAAGGGAAAAATTGTGTAGGCAGGCCACGTTTGGAGTATGTAAAACAAATTGTTGGGGATGTAGGATGTAGAGGGTATACTGAAATGAAACGACTAGCACTAGATAGGGAATCTTGGAGAGCTGCATCAAACCAGTCAAATGACTGAAGACAAAAAAAAAAAAAAAAAAAAAAAAACAGTGGAGAGGTGATCATCTCTGCTTCATTTTCTTGTTAACCTCGTAATCATTCATTCATTTGTCTCTTATGAACAGATAGTTTAAAATAGAATCTTGAGTAATTATTTTAGAGCATCTTCTACAAAGGAAACTTATAGATCAGACTGTAAAGTGTGATTAGATTCATATAACTTAGAATTGGATGCCTCTGTGGCGCAAGTGGTAGCGTCTCGGCCTTTCATCCGGAGGTCCCGGGTTCGAATCCCGATCAGGCATGGCATTTTCACACACGCAACGAATCATTCTTCTCATCTTCTGAAGCAATACCTAACGGTGGTCCCGGGGGTAAACAAAAACCTGTTAGCGAGCCCGATACTGCCTAGGCGCCCGTAAGTGGGGTTCCTTCACCTCTTAAAAAAAAAAATACCGATACTGCCTAGGCGCCCGTAAGTGGGGTTCCTTCACCTCTTAAAAAAAAAATAAAATAATTTAAGAGGTCCGGTTGGTAGTAGAAACAAGAGAACAATGACCAATATGACTCAGTACATGCTTACTCAATCTCCAGAGTGCTCCGACTAGTCAGTAAAAACCTTTTTTTAGTTTATTGTGGAGTATGACTTTAATAATATTTTTAATGTTTTTCTTAGTCTATCGCTACACTGATTTAAAACAGCTCTGTTGGTCGGTTCCGTAATCTTTACCAAATTTTTCTAAACTTCTTTTTTGAATTATTTGTCGTATAAACAAGAGATATGGATGAGCATAAAAAAATATTTACAGATTTTCCCACACAGAAACGGAGAAACTTTCAGGACATGTTGTACTGGTGAGAATAATGAAAACCGTTCATATAAATATAGGTCTGGAAACGTTTTGTTTTGCAGTTACGACTCGAAAAAATTTCACCTGGATTTCGACTTTTCTAATAAAACGAAGCCCTTATGTAATTTTTGGAATCCAAATTAAGAAAAAAAATTTATGTAATTTGAAGCAAAAACAGGTTTTTGCCTCAATTTAATTTTGCTTCAACAAAAACCGATTTTTAAAAGTTTTTTTAAGGCTGATTTACATTTTTTTTCTCAGAATTAAATTCTCTACAAGTTTTGTTTCAAAATTTTCGGCATTTGTTAGCCATTTAACCAAGTTGTTCTATTACAAACCTAAAACAACTTTTTTTCGACTCCGAATTTTGTGTTTTACGTCGGGTATCTCAAAAATTACTAGAGTTAAGTTCTGGGACCTGGTTTATTCTATTTACCAACTTAACTCCTTAATTTCAGCCCCTAAAATTACAGTAGAACTTCTTTTAATTAGAAGAGATGAAATCAGGGGGAAATTTTTCGCTAGTCGTGACTCGAAAACAAAGCTTTGCTAGACCTGTGTTTATACGAACTTTTTTTGTGATTTTCACCGGTAGAACATATCTTGAAAGTTCTTCGTGGAACATTCTGTACAAAGCAGTTAGTTAAATACAGTAAATTAGATCATAATCCTAAAACTTCTGTTGTTAAAAAAGTGCGTAATTTTGTTTACAAACCCTTATTTCTTACTTTTCTGTTTAGCCTCCGGAACCACGTAAGGTATTACTTGAGAGGATGAATGAGGATGATATGTATGAATATAAATAAAGTGTAGTCTTGTGTCATCTCAGGGCGACCATTCCTAAGGTGTGTGGTTACTGTTAGGTATTGCTTCAGAGGATGAGATGAATGATTTTTAGCGTGTGAAAATGTCATGCCTGACCGGGATTCGAACCCGGGACCTCCGGATGAAAGGCTGAGAAGCTACCACTCGTGTCACAAGCCCTTATTTAATAAATTATTTAAATAATTATAAAATATCAAAAGAAACAAATATTATTTGTATAATACTTCAACGTTTTTGTTTAATACTTTAACCTCATACTACGATACAAGAATTCAGAAACGTGTTGTTTTAAAAAAAATATTTTTTTATATTGTCTTATACGTTTTTATGATAAGTGTTTTACTGCAATATAAAAAAGAATAAATCCAGTAGATCTTTTTATATATTTTTTTTTCTTATATCTATGAATTCTCATATAAGTGGATATTCTTAAAACTAAAGCTGAAGTACTCTTCTCTATTATCGAAGATCGATGTGTACGCTGAGCTCTTACTTTCTAAAAAAAGTCTATATTTTATTATTTTTTTTAGCCCCAAGATGGCATAAAGCCTTCTACAGTACAAAGTATTAAGTATAAAAGTTTATCTGAAATGAATTAATAGCAGGATTTTTTATCTTTTTCTTTTGATACTTAGAATAGTATAAAGAAATCTTAAGCAAATTTTATTGTTGATAAATAAAAGAAAAATGATGGAATTTTTTTCTGAAATAATTGAAATTTAAAAAAATAACAATAATAATTTTGAAAAAAATTGTATCATTAGAATTATCATTCAATGACGTAATTATATTTAACTTAAATGATTATTCGGACCAAAGTTCAAACCAATAATGATAATTATTAGCGGAAGTCCTTGTAATTTCACGGTTACTGAACACTCCCTGCAAAACTCCGTAGTTTTTAATAGGCTATTGCTATCAACCCATATAATGTGAAAAAGCTCCTTTTGAGAGACAATCTCATTAAAATAATTACACGATGAAAATTCTTTAAAATTGCTTTTAAGGCTATTTTTCAATAAAACTTTACTATTAAATATATATGTATATATATATATTATTTTAATTTCTATTATAATGATTGTAATTTTAAATTAATCAATTCAAATGTTAAATATGATAGAGATATTTTCATTCAACTCAAAACATTTTCTATTTTTTTTTTTTTTTATACTTCCGTAATAAATAATTATGTATTTTTATTTCTAATGATTATGGAAACATTATAATTTTTCTGGATCGTTTAATAAATATCCGACGAAAATAAAAATATACTAGTACAGAAAAAATCATAATTAAAGGGTAATGAAATTAAAAACAAATATCCAAATTTAGGAATATTTATAAGAAATAAAAGCCTTACAGATATTAGCCGTATAAGTATATCGATTACCATAAAACAAGTAGGAATTATAAATAGCATGATTATTAGGTGACCAGTGGCCGTTTATTTATATTATACGTGGCTGACATCATAATAATATATTGGCGTTAGAAAGGACATTCATCATTAAAATCCTGAAAATTTCCTCACGCCTAAGTCTAGAAAAAGCGGGAATATCAAGCGTAAAAGACAGAATGTGTGTTATATTTCGTAAGAGAATTATACATCATTTAATATGTAGGAAAGTAGTGTGATGTGGGAGTATATTTGTCTGTTATCTTTAATATTTTTCGGTACAAATAAAGATAATATATTTTTTTTTACAACTATAATATTTATACTGCCTTTAATGAATATGATGTATCTGAAACACTATCACATTATAAATGAATTTTCTGTACTTACAAATTTAGGAGATTCTTTATGATAAAATTAAAATTGAAAAATAAACAAATCTTAAAAAATGAAAAGTACTTAGCAATAAAAAGGTGAAAATAATACTTTTCAATAAATTATCTTTTATTTTTAAGAGTTTTGTAGTCTAAATCAAACTATAAACTACTTAAAAATTACGGATTCATAATTTGGCGTTGATTTCAGACTTTTTAATGTAAAACAAATATTATATTTCTTTTTTAGGACACTTTTCGAACTTTTTGTTTCAAGTTAAACTTCCTTTTTCTAAAATTAAAATACTGGTTGATCTACAAAACAAGTAGTAGTCTCAACAAACAAGTGTGTTTAATAAAGATAAGAAAAGTTACTTAGGGAAAATTAAAGTGCTATTAAGCGTGAGGGGAAAAGGTTATTATTATTTGTTTAAGGTTACGTACTATTTTACGTTAATTATCCCAGAAATTTATGTGATAATATTTTTAATATCAAACTATATAAAATAATGTCATTTTATTTTGTTTCTTTGTCCATTTATCGACAAAGGAACAAAAAACACTTCATCTACGATTATATTCTGACAGGTTAAAAAATTCTACTGAAGTTATCTTGAAGGTACTTACTACGCTATCAATGTAGAAACTTCTTAAAATCGATGCATTTAATCACAAGTCATGATCGTAAATAAAAAAGTACATTTCAGTGGAATTGAAAAATTATTTCTTATATGAAACTGGTTAAAACAGTAAATATATGAATAATTATGAAAAAGCAATAAAAAATAACATGCAGTTCCTAAGAAAAATTGGCTGAAAACATGAAAAAGATTTTTTAACTTTATATATAAATTAAGATATGCAGATCGATTAAAATACTTTTCCCACCTTTTCATTTAAAAAATAGATTACAGAAATGAAAAAACTGGACGTTATACAAAAGGCTTTCAAAGTTGACGGCAGACACCTTAGGTTTCTCTGTTAGGGTTGGGTAATTATATTGAAATTAAGTTCCATTCTGAGATGACAAGTAACAGCGAAACAAAACTTGTCATAGAAGTATTTATACTAATCTAATAACTGTTTTATTATTTGTAAAACGTTCTTATGAAGTAAAGAAAATTGACTTCATTCTAAAATCAAAACAAGAAAAAGAGTGACATACTGGGTAGATTATAAATGAAGAGAATATTTTGTAGATTTGTACAGTAAATTAAACTGTATATAAAAGGTAATTTTATATTAACTCCGCCATAGAAAAACATACTGTACCTCATGAAAGTAATATAAAAACGTGTTAATTTTATGAATACTTTAACATAATTACAATTTTATGGCATTTTTATGCGAGTTATAAAATGAAAACTTTTATAAAACCCTTTTTAAACCATTTACTACACCTTTGCAAAATCAAAAAGGTATAAAATCTGTGTATAACGTAAAAGGTTTATTTTATATATGTATAAAAAAGCTTTACGTAAAAATGTAGATATACTACCTTTAATCTAATTTTTTTAATACATATAATTTACCACATTTTTTATTTAATTTGTCTCGTTATTTTACATTCAACTTTTTTATTTTAAAGCTTGCCGAATGAAGAAAAAAATATGTCCTATTATTCCTTCCGTATTAAAAAAAAACTTATATATTTTTCATTAGTTGTCATTCACAATGTCTTCTAATATTTGAGTAACCTCCAAATAGATTTCTTCTTTTTTACGTAAATTTACTCCTACATATAAAAATTCATAATTTATTTCCATTACTTGAAATCAAAGTGACTTATTCCTTTTCTAAAACGGGAATGTTGACATTTGGTAAATTGTAATAAAATTTTGGGATTTTTTATATTTTATTTTTAAAAAAATCCCTTTCGGCCCGACGGAAGGCGGAGGTAAATTTCACCGGTGCTAAGTAGGAGTAAAAAAGATTTTCCCCTTAAAGTTAAAATTTACTCAATACGACAATGGTTGCATATGAAAAATGTTTCACATGTTTAGCATACGACAAGCCCCATCTTCTTACAATTCCAACAACATTTTGGTCATCCCTTGCCGTAAGGGTTGGTCATATCAAACATTGTTTCAAACCAAAGTTTTAGGTAATGTTTAGAGGATAATGACCACTTTAAACCTATTCGATGCTGTTTCTAATAAGGGAGGTATGATTTTTTTGTCTTCGAAACCCAATTATTTCCACCCCCTGAGCAAATGGTTGGTGATATCAAAAAACCTTACTTAGATAAGTTTTAGGCCCTTATCTAAGAAATAGTAGGAACTTTAAACGAATTCGATATTTCACTTTATTTGAAAGTTATAGCGATATTTTGTTATTTCGAAAAAGCTCTTTCATTTCCAAACCCATGGTCCGATTTTGCTCATTAACGAACTCGCAGAGATTTTGGGTAGTTATATTTTATGTATCAGTTTGAAAGTGATTGGCGCAAAATTACAACAGTTATCGTGTCAAGAAAGTGAAATATATATATATATATAAACTTTTGAACTAACGGTGGTTTTGGGGTCTGGGGGATGTGAAACGCGAAGATATGTTGAAATTTTCCGGAAGTTGAATCATGGTACCCACCATTACAATAGGTAGCATTCTTATGAAATCTACCTAAAAGGAAATATTTGTGTTTATGCATGTTTTTATGCATGCTAGGACAAGTATAAAAACTGTTTATTATTTTAGTAAAAGCTGATTAATGAAGCAGTATCAAATCAAAATTTCGAAATAAAAAATAATATCATATATATATCAAAGAAATCCTTGTTTTAGTGTAAATACAATTAAAAATCCTCAGGTTAAAAAACGCAAAATTTTCAGGAAATAAAGACATTATTGGTTTACGAATAATTTATTATGGTATTACATATCAAAACAGACATTTGCAGCAGAAAGACGTCTCTTTCTGAGAAAGCGAGCTTTATTTTTAAGCAAATTTATTAAGTAACCGGTTATAATGAAAAGTTATGGATTGAATGGCAGTTGCAGATAGAGTAATAGTGATCCATAATATATGTCGTTTGTTGAATTATGTACTTAGTTGTTTAATGAATTATTGCAGTGGTGTTAGATTTTAATATAATCGTTTATATATGTATAGACGTTTTATATATTCATTTGTTTATATGTAAACATTTATATTTAAGCATATTTCTTAATCCTTTCTTACAGATGCAACTGCAATAAATTCGTTATAATTTTATGCGGTTTCAGTAAATTTTGTTAGCCTAATGGAATTTACGTTGCTATAACTGGGGTTAGTCAGATTGATTTACGATATTGTATCGTGTAATTATTATACGAATGCAGCATCTATTTTTTAGATAGATGATACAATTAATCATAGTAACAATTAATATAAAACATCAGTAATCAACAAGCCGTCAAATAATAATAATTCTTCTCTTTTCTAACTTCATTATCGCTATTCTTGCGACTGGTTGATGGCTCATTGTTAGGTTGTGCAGAACTCTTACGTTTGGAAGGATCTACTTTCTTCTGTGTCGATTTGAAACTACTTTGTCTTAATGGTCACTCTTCAATTTTTCATTGATGATGCTTTCGAGCACGCGTACTAAATCTGGCGCCAGTTCAGAAACTAAGTCTTGTGATTTAATGGAATTGCAGCAACTTGTGCGTATGACGCAGCCTTTGACGTTCTGCCAAGCACAATTTTCCTAGCTTCAAGGTAGCTGACTTTCAGTGTAGTCTTGTGCAGCTACTTCTTTTTGTAGATCGGACAGTTCCTAGATCACAGAGTGGTACCCATGATAATTGACACATACAGGTGGATCCCTGCACGGGTCATCAGGGTGTAATCGGTCACCACATATACAGATTTGCTTCCTCGTACAACGTGCTGCTGTGAGTCCGAATCGCTGATATCCAAAGCAGTACAAAAGAGTCAGGATAAACGGAAGTACATCCACGTGTGAAATCCAACTTTATCTTTTCTGGAAACTTTTTGTTTCCTTATCGGTGGTGCGGAGAAATATCATTTAAGTACCCCACACTAATGGGGGAGTATCAAACTCGCACACGTTCGGCTAGATGTTATTAACAGCCTTTGTGTTCAGCGCCCTACCGACTAAAACTCCTACTTCACCGTTCCTCTCCACCCGGGGCCGGTTTTGCAATTAAGTATAGCACAACCCAGGTGGTGCCAAAGCATGGAGAACCAGGAGTCCCACAGCTTCACCACCGCTGCCCACCCGCGCAAGCACGGACAGACGACGGCTCCACTGATGGCTACCCCCTCCCTACCCACCCATACAACTATTTACACTTTTCTGGCTACTGCATTACGATCTAGAACTGTAATTATACTCACCTTGAAATTGATACTCACATACTTTATATCACTGGACACCTCGGTTGAGATACTGGTACTACTCGTCGCTTGCTGAGGTTACCAGCGTTTCCCCGCTTCAACACTACCGCCCATCTGTGTAAGCACAGACGAACGGCAGCTCCACGAGAGACTGTCTTTCACCCCCTTGCATCCTACACCTTCTCATGCAGCACTCTGTATACAAAGCTTAACACCGTGGACAATTTATCACTGTCTGTTAGCGTTACTCTAATAACATTGCCTACGTCTGTCTGACCAGTAATCACCATACATCTTCTTTCTCTTTCCCATTTACCGCATGGAAAAAGACATGTTCTGATGTGTCCTTCTGACCACAATATTGGCACTCTGGATTATCAACCTTGTGTCTTCCGAAAATGTAGGTTCGGAATGAGCTGTGGCCGGTCAGGAATTGGGTGAATCAATAATTCAGCTCACCAAATCTCCTCCTGATCCACAGCCGGATCTCAGCTATTAAACGCCGGGTCCATTAGCCTTTTTATGAGGTGACTCACCTTGTCTGTGACTCTTCTGTTAACTCACATTGCGCGTCTCCTTTATTCATCCCTTCATCAATTTTTACCCAAGCTCAAACCATTTTCTGTATAGGTAATAACCTAGTAAATAAAAACAATGCTTCAATTGACACCGACAAATAGGCACATGCTATTCGTAACTCTATTTTTCGTTGTGCTTTCTCTAAGTACCTCCTACTCCTATCACTTCTCAGAGTCCAATGCCACACTGTCGCACCGTATAATAATATAGAATTCACCACACGTGATTACGGTTTCTTAATTGTGGCTCACAGTCTAGTAGTTGTTCTTAGTAGTCTATTTAAACTTTGTACCACTTGTTCAGCTTTAGTACGAACCTCTTGTGCGTGAAAAGTAAAGGACCTTCTGTGGTTTAGCCACATTCATAGATATTTTGTATTTAGTCGACGACACGCAATAACTCCTTGCTCATGTAATTATTCTACAATTTCCTCAGAGCAGGTTGGAGAAAATGCCCATTCTGGCAACAGCGAAACCGGAAATAAAAAATATTACAAAAAGAGAAGTTTGAACGTCTAATGATAGAGCCTTCGAAGACAAGAAGGCCTGTGAAGCCTTTTCATAGAAGCATTTTTGCCGCCCCTTATGATCTACCGGTCATTGCATCGAGTCTCAACTGCGATATACTTCCGACCGCGGCATCGGAGCCGATGTCATCTACCTACAACAGGAGATTCTCTGTGTTGTACTGCGGAGGATCAGGGTAGCCCATCCTCTAAACCTCAGAAACCCTGAAGTTTGACGTCGAGGCCTTCCGGAAAATTGAAAAAAATACAAGAAAGGATGGCCTAAGGGTAAATCTATGCAATAAATTTTAAAAAGATAGTATTTATGTGTGAATGACATAATTATTGATTTATTATCTTATTTTTTGTTTTTAATAATTTGTGAAAATATATGAATAGAAACTGTATATGTGGTGTAATGTTTTTAACGTATTTTGAAGTGAAGTGACAATAATATTTTAATGTGTTAGTTTTTTGTGTGTCAAGGGCTCTTGACACTCTTATCATATATTTATATTTCGTGTCTATATTTAGGGTTTTAATATCATACAACAAGACTTTTAGATGTTTTTTTTTATATTCACAAGACTGACTATGTCGCTCGTGTTTTTATTTGGAAATGAAAGAAATTTTTTTCCTTTTTCCTTGTACAAAGGAGCTAATGACCATAGTAGTCGATACCCCTAAAACCTCAACAACAAAAAAATAATACAATAATACATCATGGAGTAAACCATAATGTTCTATTTTAAAAGTGAAATATTTCAAAGGTTTTTTAAGATTAAATCGATGTTTCCATTTTGGGTAGTCAGTTTTTCCTCTTAACTAACTTGCAAGCTGTAAAGATTCAAATAATTACACAGAGGTGTGTGTGCTCGCGCGCGCACGCACATTTAAACAAATATAATATCCATTTAAACAAATATTCGTATATGAAATTTAAGTTTCAAAGAATATACTTGATGCAGGTGACCAATTCAGAAATCGGAAAGTCCTTTGAAACAAGAAAATTTCCAATTCCTTCATTACTTTCTTAGTTCTCCATTTCCAACAGTTTAACGGGACATAAGTTGGATATGAATAAACATGTTCATAATTTTGCGCTTGTTGTATTTCTTGTTACGTTTTCTGTAAAATTAAGTGGATTTTAATACTGAGGTTTCCAAACTAAAATTTAGAAAGGAATATGTTTTATATTCCTTTATAAAATATTAAATCATTGTTGTATTTTCAACAAAGTTTCAAAGTATAATTAATTAAATTTTAAAACCAAATTAATTATATTCTAAGTTGTAGTTAAAAAGTAAAGCTGATTTAATTAATTATTAGTTTAGTCACGGTTTCGTTCAGCTTATCGTAATTAGAAGCTCCTTGACTGCTTTGATTAAATATTTTGTATATTAGTACCAATATTTTCATGTAATTCCATTTAAACAGTGTCACGCAAATATCCTCATGCGTTTGAAGGTTGTTAATTAATAAACGTGATCAGTTTTAATTAAAATTATTAACAAGAAGTTCTTTCTTATGCAAAGGTTAAAACGCAACAAAGCACATACAGTTTTTCAAAAGTAATTTTATAAAAAAAAAATAAATAAATAAAATAATAAATATATTACTATAAATAAATATATAGTAATATATATTCGAGGTTTTAGAAGTTTATTGAATATTAAACAGTCTACAAATCACAAAACTATTCGTTATTGTACTGGCCTATAGCAATGCATGCCAAATTATATACACGAAGTAATGTACAATAAATATCACTTTCTGTGTGAGGTCCTTGTCGAAGATAAATCATAATTATTTGCTAAATAATTCAGTGCAATTATAATTTAAACCCTACAGTATCATTTCGTAAAATAAAAATATTGATTTTTTTCTAAAAAACATGTTACTCTAATTGACTATGAAAATCAAATTAATTATCTAGGGTTCATGTTATCGTTAAATAACAAGCTGTTCTTGTACAAGACATTTTTAAAGCCAATATTGGCCTATGGGATAAAACCTTTGGGTACGGTAAGCAATTGCAATATCGACGTCATCAAAAAGTTCCAGAACAGAGTGCTGAGGAACATTTCGTAGGCGCCATATTTTGCCAGCAACAAGGAGATCCACGATAACCATCTATTCGTGAAGAAATTCACCGGCTAAGTTCAAAGTATATTCTTAACCATAACGCGCACGAAAACCTCCTGGCTGTTAACATCTTGGATCATAGTGAAGATGTGAGACGACTGAAGGAAGATGTTGGATGTACTGGATCTAGAGCTATTATATGTATAGATCTATTATATGTAGATCTAGAGCTAATAAAACTAATATTTTATATTTATATTATAAATGGCTATTGTGCGTTGAATATCATCCTTTTGTGAATGAAATTTTACTGATACTATTTATGAATTATTTTAATTTAGTCGTATGAATTTTTTTGTTTTGTTGTTTATGAATTGTTTAAGTTTCGTAGTTTGGACTTTGTTTCTTATACGTGACCAATGCTAATTTGTTATACGTTTTCTTTTTTCTCTTGTATGATTTGTGACAATTTTTTTATACTCAATTGTTTTTTCTGTTAACCATTTAACTTTATCTACTGTAAGTAGGTCATTTAAAAAACCTACCTGATATCTAAAATTCTTCCTCTATTATAATATAACAAAAATATTCATGAGTAAAATAGAGTATTACCATTAACTTGAGTGGCAAATAAACTAACATTTCAGCAGTAATTGAGAAAAAATATAGATCAGAGATCAAGATATCAAAAAAATGATAGGAATAATTTATGAAAGATCTGTATTTCTTAATTAGCTATTCAATAATGCCAACATCAGATACTAATCTGCAGGATGTAGTAGTTGATTGGGTCTTCCGACTAGCTAACAGCTAGAAGGGCCTTTATCGTTTCCTCCGTTATATTTTAATCACTACTTTACACGTTCTCTTTGGGTCGTATACAGTTGTACGTTGTTCCTATTTTTAAACAAAATTAGGAACTTCCGAACTTATTTAAATATGGTTTTACTTCGAAGTAAGTAATTACTTAAATTAATTGGAAGTAAATCCTTAACATTAGATTCGTTCAACGGTAGTGATATCCGGTGTAATTTTGAATGAAAAAATTAACGTTTAAGCCTTATTTTGCCGGTACGTTTCGGTATATAAATTTAGAAAATCGGTCCTGAATTCATTTAGCGAAGTTGTTAGTGATCGGGATAGAAATTGAAATTATTTCTCTGCGGACACCAATCGTAGCTTAGCGTACTTCACTTTGGTGCAGTACATCCAGTTGAACCCACCGGGTTGGTCTAGTGGTGAACGCGTCTTCCCAAATCAGCTGGAAGTCGAGAGTTTCAGCGTTCAAGTCCTAGTAGGCAGTTATTTTTATACGGATTTGAATACTAGATCGTGAATACCTATGTTCGTTGGTGGTTTGGTTTCAATTAACCACACATCTCAGGAATGGTCGAACTGAGACTGTACAAGACTACACTTCATTTACACTCGTACATATCATCCTCTGAAGTAATACTTGAACGGTAATTCCTGAACGCTAAACAGGAAAAAGAAGTACATACAATTGGTCTCGAAGGATTAATTTTTAAAGTTATATTATGATATTATTTTGCGGGCAAAGACTATGAGGTTCTTTTGTATTTATAGAGAGCATTTTCATTCCCTCAAAACAGTAATTACTTTTAATTCCAATTCTCAGAATTCTGCATTAAAATATTCATCACGAGTTCGCATTACAGGATTACATTTTTGACACAATTAAATATCTACAATCTATTCCCTCGGAACAGTGAATAGATATAATGAATGATATTTACAACTGCTTTAAATAAGAGACCGACTAAAAGTAAGTAACATCTTTATATTAAATTTTATTCTGGTTAGCACTCTGTAACAGTTGCTGAGAATGATAGTGAAGCGAATTATTTTGTTGTGTAGGAAAAATTACCATGTCTGACCGAGACTCGAACTCAACCTCCAGATGAAGGGCAGAGACGCTACCACTCCGCCACGGAGATCTGAAACTTTTTTAATTTAAGAATTTATTTTATTTCAATTTTATTATTATTATCAAGTTTAATACTGTTAGATAATCATTTAAATAACAAATTTACTTAGGAAAAAGATTTAGTGTTTTTTACGATGCAACATCAATAACTCCCTATTCTAATATCTATATAGTCAATTCTACATTTTCTTAAATTATTTAATCACAATACCATTTTAGCAGCACAACATAAATTTCGATTTATCGACGTACGGTTCATTTTGCTGCACTACGTACAATGTTATTAAAAATAAAATTGAAGTTAAAGTGGGAGTAAAAACTACTAAACAGAGCAAAACCGAAATAGGAGAGTAGCAGGCTGCCTGCTAAATAGATTTAAATAGGTATTTTTAAACTTTATATATCGTTTTATAAATGTTACCAGTTCACAGAAAAGATCTGTTAATGGTATATTTATTTTTTACAACTATCGTATCTTGCAACGAGCTAAACAATGCGTAGCGTATAAAATATGCTTCAGTTGATCTGAAAATTTTCTCAAGTGAATTTATGAAGTATAATTAATATGTAGGTACGATATAGTACCTGGTACGGGATACGAGCAAGAATAATGGAAGCGGTAGAAGGAAAAGTTATGCACTGTTCTTATTAACAGATTTACACATCACCTTATTTCAGCCAATTTTTTAAAGATACATTTAAAATTATTCGACCATGAATCATTCACCGGCACAAGTATTGTTAAATAGATTATAGTTAATCCAATTATCGGTAAGTAAAGACGAACTCCATATAACTTACATGGGAATCGTAAAAATCACGCTTGCATCGGTATTGTGATTTATTCTCAGGTTAAGTATTCATTGAGAATAATGTGTTTACTTATCTCTGTAGGACAGCGGATATAAATAAATTTAATATTTTCTAGTAAGGTAATATTCAACATTTGATGTGATATCATAAAATCAAGTTATAATCGAGGACATTATTTTTAGGTAAATCGGGTTGTCCACCACCCTACCATCGGGTTGGTCTAGTGGTGAACGCGACTTCGCAAATCAGCTGATTTAAACCGAAAGTTCCAACGATCAAATCCTAGTAAAGGAAGTTACTTTTACACGGATTTGAATACTAGATCGTGGATACCGGTGTTCTTTGGTGGTTGGATTTTAATTAACCACATCTCAGAAATGGTCGACCTGAGACTGTACAAGACTACAGTTCACGTACACTCATAAATATCATCCTCATTCAACATCTGAAGAAATACCTGATGGTCATTTCCGAAGGTTTAACAGGAAAAAAAAAGGCTGACTAATGGTTGTTACAGAAATCTTCATATTTATTTTTAGGTAGAAGAGTATTTGGAGGTAATTATAGTCTTTAAAACTTATTCGACTTGTTTTGATTACATACATTGAGATACAATTATTAAATGCCATTATAACTCTACAAGATACATTCCCGATTGATTTCTGTTTTATGATAAAATATTTCAAATGTCTGATAACGATTTAAGATACTATCTACGATCTGACTGTATAGTTTAAGATCGCAAGAAAAATGTTGTTATATACAGAGATAATGTTAATGGCCAATCGGTTAGGCTCAGTACATTCAATTACCACTGAAGCTGTTCTCCGCATGTCTCCCCATTCTATGTCAGAGACATTCAAAGTATAGATACACTATAACGTTTTGTTATTGTTTTCTGTTTTAATTTTTTATTTAATTATACAGTCTATAATTTTTTTTACTAACAAAAATATGCGAATTAAATATACAGTATATAAATATATTAAATATAAATATTTATTACAATCTTAAACCGTTGAATAAACATGAGATCTTTTCTGTCATGCACCCCGCACTATGTTTTTGTATTATTTCTCGCGGATTTATATAAAATTATGATTTACTATAGTTAAAATCATCATATTAAATAATGTAGTTAATTAATTTTGTAAAATTGTTGTTGGCCGCACAGCTTACAATTATGATAGCGATTTGGTATTATATACCTATTCGTTATTTTAATATCTCATTATTCTGTGTACAAAAATTAATGTGCCTGCATAATAATGACTGTTCGGTTATTCGAAATAATGTTTAAGTTAGTTAAGTGTGCAGAATATATTAAACGTGTGAGGTTAAATGTATAGCATAATTTTTAAAAGTACTTATAAGATCATTTTACTCCGTATGACAAGTCTGTTTTTGGATGACCTGATTACAAAACGGTAAGTGAAAGTTTGCATTTTCTTAATATTCTACTATTGTATATTTCTTTGTGAAGTTAAGGTGATGTTTCGTTCGTTGTCGTGTAACAGTTCACTATAAAACCGTTGTTGAAAAACGTTGTTATGGGTGACACAACTGAATGATGTAGGTTATTCTGTTTTACTTGCAATGTGCGAGGGAAAAGTGCGTCTTGTGTTCGTGTGGTCGTAGGTATCAAATTCAATGAATATGGGGGAAAAATCAACAAAAATTCATAAATATTACAATAACAAAAAGAGTACCGGGTGCATAACTCAAATTAATTTACATATGTTTTGATTGTTTTTAAACAAATTATTTTATCTTAAAAACATTCTTCTGAATTGTATATATTATGACGATATATAATTAATATACGACTATATGATATAGTCGTACATACATCTAATATACGGTATATGTATGTGTATAATTTTTCCAATCCCCGACAGGTTTCTAAAAAAATTAAAATAAACCATGAAAGAAACGTAAAATAATTTAGTTTGACCATGATAATTGTTACCGACTGAATAATGATAACTTAAATGTTACAGAAGGTTTTGTGGTATGTGTACGCTTAGTTACCTGGTTTTAGGTAGATTTCATAAGAAAGCTACCTATTGTAATAGATACCATGATTCGACTTCCGAAAAATTTTGACTTACCTTCGCATTTTACATCTCCCAGACCCCAAAACCACCGTTCACTTTCAAATTGGTATATAAAATATAACGACCCAAAACCTCGGTCGAGTTCGTTAATGGGCAAAATCGGACCAAGGGGGTGGAAATGAGGGCCCTTTTTAAAAAAAAAAAAAAACAAAAAAAAAACAATATATCGCTATAACTTTCTTATTAAGTAAAATATCGAATTCGTATAAGGTTCCTACTATTCTTTGGATAAGGGCCTAAAACGTATATAACTAAAGTTTTTTATATCACCAACCATTGGCCCAGGGAGTTGAAAAAATGGGGATTCGACAAAAAAAAATCTAACCTCCTTAATAGGCACAGTATCGAATCGGTTTAAAGTGATCTTTAATTCTCAAAGCATTACTTAAAACGTTTCTCTGAAACAATTTTTTATATGACCAACCCTTACGGCAAGGGATGACCAAAATGTTGTTGGAATTGTAGGAAGGTGGGGATTGCTAAATATATGAAAGTTTTTTCATACAACCATTGTCGTATTGAGTAAATTTGAAGTTTTTCTTAACTTTACCGTGGAAATCTTGTTATTCCCTACTTAGCATCGGTGAAATCTACCTCCGCCTTCGAGCGGGCCGAAAGAGATTTTTTTGTTTGAATTAATTTAGTGGAAATGAATGTTTGAAGTTTTTTTAGGAAAGTATAAATATTTTTTAGGATTCCTCACCAAATATATTTAAAAAAATTGTATTAGACGAAATATTAAAAGTTTTGTAAAATTATTGTGAAAAATTTACTTATATCGTTATAAATAAATGTTCTTCAAACGTAATGGAATTCTACAATGTATAAATTTTTTTCTTCCTTAATTTTTATCAACTTATTTAATTTTATTCACAATAACATAATATTAGTATGCACACAATTCATGATTCATATCGTAGAGTTACAAAATAATAAATTATAACGTTTATTATATACAAATTAATTTTTAATATACATGAATATATATCAGATTACCCATATTTTAATTAAAGGTAGAAAATATCTCTCCTAAACTTTTGAAATCATATTGTTAACAAACATCAGTACTTCCATTGTTTTCGCTGTTTGCAAAATTGTAATAAAGTACTTTGACGAGTGACAGGATATAGACTATGGGAAAACAAACTCTAAACAATGCATCTTTTATAATTCCAGTGTTACCAAATATTTATCTTTTGCATATTTCAAATCTTTAACTAAAACTGACATTTAATTAATATCAGCATAATACAGTACTATAAATAAAATGAGAGTCGAGTGGTCGATTTCATACAAATAAATTTTTTAATAAAATCATTAACACAAATATTTCAGCATTACTATTCTTAACATACTTGAACGCAAGCAGAAAAAACTGAGAAAAATGCTACACATACTCTGGTACATAAGCAACAGCCTTACGTATAAGGATCTTAAGTTGTTCGCCAGGAAATCTCTCTGATCAGCCTACGTTATTAAAATCGTTTGGATCGGCACCCGAATTATTTGGCGGTCAATTTATTGGGTAACAAGATCAGTGATTTTCACTGGAACAATATTCTTGGTTTACCTTATCGTTTCAATTAGGTGATGTTATAGTCTGAGTGTACGGAGTGCTCTCTTCTATTTCGTTTCTTTCATTTCGTTGTTATCGTTAAGTCACCAACCGCTGGGTCTGTGAGTACTTAATGTTCAAATAGATCTTATTTACTTATTGTTCATTTATCTTGCTGAAAATATTGTAAAATTGCTGTGTCGTTATCATAAAAAAAACGCAAACCATCCTTAGCGTGTTTAAAACTGGTAATATCTTTGAACTTAAAATTTCCTTACTTATAAATCATATTTTCTCTCGTTAGTGGATCTAGATAACGTTGATTTTTTAAGATTTATAGTTATAGTGAAATTATTTGAAACTTTAATTCGTTTTAGAAATTCCTTAATATCTACAGTTGCTATATTTTTCACAAATGAGTTTTCAAAAATAGCACAAAATTATGATATTTTAATATTTTTACAAGTATATTTTTCCAATAAAATGATAGATTAAATAACTTACTGCATATTACTATAAAAAAATGAACTATTGCTTTTTATTGATTTATACTGAAATTTATTATTCCTGCTGATAAAAATAGTGATTTAACTACTTTTTAAACATCAAATTTATTATTACTACACGACAGAAAAGTAAAGGTAGTAAAATAAACATTCTTGTAAGCATATATTTTACATCACTAGTATAATTAGTTATACTATATCTATAATACTAAGCTTAGACAGGAATAAAAGATAAAAAAAGAATTTTTAGGTTGTGCATATTCCTCTACTTTAGAATAAAGTATATAACATCAAAAAATAATCACAGAAAATTTCTGTTATACAACAGTGAGCTAGCTTATTTCCCCTCACCATTAATATAAACTGATTTAGTTACATAATTCACCCAAAAGGGCACGAGCACGCATTCACATAGTTAGGTGCTCGTACAAATATATGTATATAAAATATAATGTTTTATTTTTCTAAAAATTAACCTTTATTAAAACATTTTCTTAATAATTTAATAACATTAATATTTTTGAAAAATGTTAATTCTTAATTACTTATAATGTTTGTTAGATAATTTTGTATTTAATATTCTTTAAAATATACAATTTAGAATTCCCAAATTAGAATAATTGGTCTGCTTTTTTGAACAACCGAGGTTAATCGATATAGAAAAAAAGCATGTCACATTTATTAAATGTAACCTAAGTTATTTTATCACATATTTGTACTATTAAATTAAATTCTCAAACTGTCAATTAAAATAACTGTTCATATGAACGTATTGCTTCGATAATCCTAACTCCACATGTTCTTGCAACATTAGTAGTTTATTATATATTGATATTAATATTCTTTATGTTCTCGATTCGAATGCTTATTTAATGTGAAGTACGTTTAATAAGTACGTTTATTTTGTAAAAAAAATTGGAATAAATAAAATAGTCTTATTTAGTTAAAACGAATCCACTATCCGTTATATTGATATTGTAAATAGTTAATTTATATTTTAAATCAAAGCTTATTTGCATAACATTTTATAATGCTAATATTAGGTCTAACATTACAATTTTAAATATGTTTGTAACCTCAAAAATTGCACTTACCGTAGATGAGTTCCCGTGACAAGTCAGCGAAGAAGGAAGATCAGTACAAATTGCAAGTAAGAAAAGTGCTGTAACCAAGAGTCCAACCGTTAAAAAAATTCCGCTTCCTCGACGAGGACTCGAACAAAGCTTTTCTACTGCGGGTAGTGAACCTAAATCGACTTCAGATACTCCTAATTTTTGAGAATTTTTAAGAACTGTACCCAACCTTCTACTCGCTTCTCGTATTTGGTCTTTACGAAGCCCTTTAAATTTTTTCATTATACTTAAAATATGTATGCTTCTTCACTGTTTAAGTTTACGACTCCGAAGAAATATTTAAAAATAAATTTTATAAATCACTGTATACACGTGTTATATTTTAGGCCAATTAGTTATCGCGATGTAAAATAGAACACTGATACATTAATACCGACTATAAAGTATATCATAACATAAACATCGTTTAATATTGCCAATGATATGTTGTTAAGTATTATTATATTAATAAAAATACCTGTTATATAATATGCTGTGCCAAATAAGGTAGTATGTTACCTACACTATGGCTAAGTTTACACTTAAGTATGGGCCATGTCATGTCTCGGTGCACGAATGAGCCGTTAAAATAAATCCAGCATAGTTCTCTGCTCCTGGAGCAACCCAACCCTACCGCTAGATGCAGTGTGCACTAACCTCGCCCCACGCCCTAAACTACATGAATTTCCCTTTTCGTTATTAAAATTCCCTTTCTATTGAAATTTCATCTAAAATTATTCACGTTTTCCCGAATAATTTATTTTTTAACTTGAAACAATTTTATCGATTTAATAAATTGACTGATATTTATTCAAATGAAAAATAACTTTACAACAATTTACGAAACGGAAAAGCGCAAATAATTTATATTGTTTATCTTTAAAAAAAAACTTTATCGAGAATTTAATAAAATATTTAAATTATCTTTATTAAAAAAATAGAACTTAATGTTTTCTATTTGCACGCACAGGCACACAATTTTCTTTTAAGAAAAATATCATTCACTCCAGCATCTAGTAACTTGACTTATAACAGCTTAAGTTATTGTATCATCAATTAGAAAAAATATATTTTTAAAAGGATTTCTTGGTAAGTGAACTACGTAAAACTATACGATTATAGTTTTATATACTTCAAAATTATTTAAATATTGATTTAGATTTAGCTACAATTAAGTCAAATCAGTGATAGCGTTGAATGAAATGTAAGTGATTTTTTTACAAGCCAACTGATATTAAAAATATATTAGAAATATATACATTTTTTTTAACTAAATTTAAAAAAAAATGATTAAGTGTTCAGTTCCACACGTATGAATTTGTTGTGTGTATTCGAATTTTAAAACCAAATCCACCCATTCTTTTTTAAAGTTCTCTTGTGTTCTCATAAAACCTTTCCAGATAAAATCGGAGAAAGGTTTTTAAACGAAAAATTACATGATCTTGTAGAACATTTGAAAAGATTTTTTTAAATAATTTTTTCCTTATAATTTAGTTATGGATTATTAGAGTATATTGATACTGTCGCGTGATCGCGGTGCAACAAGGATGTTGAGAGATTAACCATGTAAAAATTTCTTATAAGATATAATTTACTACTTTCAAATACATAAAACAAATAAATGAGTAATAATAATAATAAATATATATAACATACAGAATATTAATTCCAATAAAAAACCAAACTTGATTTAATGGAATTAAATTATAAATACCAAAATACAGTCCGATTTACTAAAAACGTTATAATGACTGATAGAAATTAATATTGGAAGAACAATAAGGTGACAATCAAAAACTTATAATTCATACAGTCCATTTTCTAGAAGTATTATTTACTTTTACTGTTTACGAAAAAATTAACTTATACTTTATGAATGAATAGAATACTGTCACTTTCACATTTTTTTTTAACCTCCGGATTCACCGTTAGGCATTCTTCAGAGGATGAGATGAATGATTTGTAGCGTGTGTGAAAATGCCATGCCTCACCGGGGACCTCCGGATGAAAGGCCAAGACGCTACCCCTTGGGTCACGGAGGCCGGCTGTCACTTTTACACTTGTTCACAACTATCTCACCGAACAACTTATTGTTTTCAACCTGTGTCCTAAATGGAATATTCGTGACGTACCCTTCACTCGTTATCAAGCATTTAAGGTTATCCTTTTATGCATTCTGTACCGAACTTGAATTTGAAATACTACTGACCCTCCGGAACGGGACTCAAGGACGTCGGAAGCTGCAATACCCTCCTGCCTGTTGCAGATACGGACTTTGCTACTGGGTCTTTCTGATGGATTGGCGGGTAATAAATAGAATAATGACTGGTATTCATGGTTTATGTGAATTTTAAGGCTGCGTTCCGACAAAAGAAGTTTTCAGAGACTGAGACCCGACGGAACGATTCACTTGTAAGCTTATCACCCATGAAGCGCTCCCTTTCCGACCAAAATAGGCGGAAAGCCTTGTAATTAGGGATCACCATCCCCAAAGAGGTGGGTACAGAGGCAATTTTATGGTCCCTATATGATACATTAGGGGTGTATACTATTAGGGTACCCCATTAGGGGTGTATATGAAACATTAGTTGCAAGAGTTTGCAGCGGTTGCGGTTTTTATAGCTTCTTCTACGTTTGTGCACGCCTTGGCCTTACCCAGTTAACCCACCGGCTTGGTCTAGTGGTGAACGCGTTTTCCAAAAAATCAGCTGATTTGAAATTCGAGAATTCCAGCGTTCAAATCCTAGTAAAATCAGTTATTCTTACACGGATTTGAATACTAGATCGTGGATACCGGTTTTCTTTGGTGGATGGGTTTCAATTAACCACACATCTCAGGAATGGTCGAACTGAGACTGTACCAGACTACATTTTATTTACACTAATACATATCATCCTCATTCATCCTCTGAAGTATTATCTGAAAGGTAATTACCGGAGGCTAAACAGAAAAAAGAAAAGATTTGGGCACGCGTAGGTCTAACCCAGTTAATGATATCTAACTCTCAGCTGGTATCCGGCGGTGTTTACACCTCTTGGTCTGCAGAACCAGTACCCAACCGTCCTTTTGATTATTGAAGCATAATAATTCTTAATTTTTGAGCCTTAAATGCTTTTCTATAAATCTTTTCCTAGAAAAAATTTCTTTGTCATTCCTTCTAGATTTTTATTCCTTTATTTTCTCTCCCTTTTAGGTAGATTTCATAAGAAAGCTATCTATTGTAATGGGTACCATGACTCGACTTCCGAAAACTTTCGTTTTACATCCCCCAGACCCCAAAACCACCGTCAGCTCAAAAGTGTGCATATACATTTATATATATATATATATATAAATTTCTTATGGACACGATAACGGCCATAGTTTGGTGTCAGTCACTTTCAAACTCTTCCTTAAAAATAACTCGTCCCAGAATTTCGGTCGAGTTCGTTAAGGATAAAAATCGAACCGGGGGGGGGGGATAGGGTGAGCTTTTTCGAAAAACAAAAATATCGCTATAACTTTCTTATTAAGTAAAACATCGAAATCGTTTAAAGTTTCTACTGTTACTTGGATAAGGGCCTAAAACTTATTAAGGTAAATTTTTTTTATATCGCCAACCCGTCTAGGGGGTTGAAAATATAGGGTTTCGAAGAAAAAAATCATACCTACCTTAATAGGAACAATATCGAATCGTTTATTGTGTCTTTAATTCTCCAAACATTACCTAAAACTTTTGTTTGGAACAATTTTTTGTATGACCAACTCTTACGGCAAGCTATGACCAAAATGTTGGTGGAATTGTAAGAAGATGGGGCTTGTAGTTTGCTAAATATGTGAAAATTTTTTTCACATGCAATCATTGTCTTGAGTAAATTTGAAGTTTTCCTTAACTTTAAGGTGGAAATCATTTTATCCCCTACTTTGCACCGGTGAAATCTTCCGGCGTACCGAAAGGGATATTTTTGTTTCTGAAATCTTCTCTACTCTATACAATGCATTGCCTGTTGTGATATTCAAAATATTTTTGCGGTAACCTTAAAAAAGTAATCGGAAAAATTACAGGGGAAAAAATGCAATTTTCTAACAATAGATTGTAGTATATTTACATCGGTTTCTCTACACTTTTTTGTTTTCTTATAAAATATATGGTTCTTGGCTTCTGCGTATTTTTCAAAAAACTTTTTTCATGTTGCCAGATGTTTTTCGGTTACTCATATTTAAAACTGAACATTTTAAGATATAATAAACGTTTCTATACATAAAAGTGGCTTCAAAAAATCGTATTAAAAACATCATAGAAATAAATAATTTACAATAATTTTTCCCAATTTATATATAGTTAATGAAAAATTAAACATCTTTAAACAGTTAGTGCTTACATTTTCTTGAATTCAAAAATCAAAATTTAAAGAATTGAAGAAATATTAGAGTCGATTTTAAATTTATATTTTATAAGTCAGTCTTATTTATTTTTTCTTGTTTGATGAATTAATTAATTAATTCACCACAGAAAATTTGAAAGCTTGTAGATGTTAAATGAAAATGAAGTTTTGTAATCTATCAAAATTCCATGCCTAACTGGGATTCGAACTCGGGTCCTCCGAATGAAAGACCTGGACGCCACCATTCCACAAATGCTATCAGCTACCCATAGTTAACAGTACTATAAAAGTATTTTATAAATTATAAGCAACTATTATTTTCCTTTTTAAAAATGAGTTTCACCGAGTTTTAAATAATCTTTTTCGTTATATTTCTAACGAAATCTACAGTAAATTACGACGAATCGATTTTGTAAGACCCTTAATAAATTTTTTTTAAAAGTTGTCCATTTTGTCTTTTATACATTTACTCTTTCGTTATACTACGGAAGAGAAGAGTTGGCAAGTTTGTGCAATGGCGGGGTCCCGGGGATCGGATTGACCCTACCCACAACGCTACTAGGAAGCAGCCAATTCAATACAATATTCATTGCAACGTCAGACAAACTCGTTTGAGCAGGAACTAGCCACATTTCTTACCCTCACGATTTCTCTACCTTTGGTTATTAAATAGTTGTATTTTTTTTTTAATAAAAATTGTTGTTAATAATGTTATTTTTAAATGTATGTGAATATTCATCCTCGTGTAGGTTAAGTACCCCGTGAAAAAAAAAAACGTACCCTAAGGAACGAGAAAGGATGTTATTTGTCGGTTATAAATTTGATGTAAGTTGCTTTGAATTATTATGGGTTGTTTAGAATATGTAGATGTACATGTTTGAGGTAATAGTTGAGATAAGAGAAAATCCATTTCAAAATTTGTATTAAGACTAGCAGTTTTATTTTAAAAATTTATCGAAGAACGTAATATTACTAATCTGAATGAAAAATAATAAAAGCAAAGAATTATTTCTAATTTTCATGAATACTAAATAGGTAAAAGTAGAGATACGAAAAGGCTGATCATTTATTTATAATTGTTAATTTCAAGAGTACAGAAATAAACCATAGCTAGTCAATGAGTTTTCTTTATTAAAAAAAAAAACAAGTGAAACTTTTCAATTATCAAGCAAACTTATTAATTATGAATATTTAAATTATTTCCATTAGCCCATTCGAAACTGCTATTTGTAGTGATTTTATTTATTTAGTATTTTCAAATATTTGTTTTCATATGCGTGTTATTCCATAAATCTATATTTTTATTTATTAATAAGAAATTTAATCGCTTTTTTTTATGATTTGTATTTTCTGACGCTACCCTGATCAAAAATGTTTTGATGGTTTTTACTTATTTATCTTTTCAGACAAATACTAAAGTAGTATTATCCAGAAATATATCTATTCCTGGATAATATTTTTTTGTGTTACTCCACAGAAAACCGATTTTTTATGCATTATGTTTATGAACTGATTTAAAAAAAAAAAAAGTCTTATTTACTTAATTGGAATTAGAAAGCTCATTTCAGTTTCCCAATCAAATTTTCACTCTGTTATATTAAGTAGGGATTTACTTTCTAGATCACAAACTGATTTCACTTTTATTAAATTATGTCATATTTCATTGATAAAAAATTAAATTTCACGAAGTAAACCTAATAATAAAATGTAATCTGATCTATTATGTCACGTTTATTAAATATAAATGTCATATTGAAAATTTGACGCTAATAGTCTGGACAGTTTTCAATTAGCTGAACTGAAATAACAGATTTCAACTCAAACTGAATAATTTATTATATCAAATGTTAGCAACTTAATAAAATTTAAGTCAGTTAAAGTTTAAATTAAATGAGGTGAATTTATTAAAGATTTTTTTTTTTTTTAATTTAAGTTAAAAAGAAAAAAAGAATAACATTGTAAGTATAATACAATTAGTTTAGTAGAACTCAGATTGAAATTTTCTGTGTGACAAGTATCATTGTAATCATTTTACGACTAAGCACTGCAGGTGGAATTATTTGAAAATCAATGAAGGCTTATAAACGCAGTATAAAATCTAATCTAGTTCTGTCCAGAGATTGTAATTTATTTCACCGTGAAAATGGTTAAATACTCTTTAAATAAAAATTAAGACTTTTTATAATGTTAACAATTTTTTTATTTATTTTTAATAATTGGCATTATTTATTTATATTTTTAGTTTAAGTCCTTTAAAGCTCGTTTTTTATTGTCGTGTTTACTATAATATTTAAAATACACTTAAAACATACAAAAGAACCACTGTTGTAAGTTTCTCAGAGAATTCTACTAAAATAATCTCTTAGTAATAGAATTTCTCTACACAGCCTTATTATTAATTTCTGAATTCATTGAGAAAAATGGGGAAAAGAATAAATAAATCTAAAGAGAATAAGTATAAAAGTAAGAAAGTATATAAAGAGTATAGTTAGAACAAGTAAACCTGAAGAGGAAATCAATATTTTAATTGTTTATATTAAGAAATGTATTGCAGTATGAATTTGTTGTATGTGCGCGCTAGCGCGTAATATCTATCATTCATTGATATTTGGTTCGAGAGTATTTATTCGGAAAATGAGTATTTATTTTTAAGATTACTTTTAAAATTATAAATGTTTGCGACTAAAAACCGGAAAGCATTTGATTTTAAAACGTCTATACATTTTTAAACATCTTTACAACGATCTTTAGTGTTGGTGCTGCTGTTCTCATAATGAAGTAACGTTACCTCACTTGGAGATTATGTTTAATTAGGTAGACACCTAATTAAAGGCCAATCCCGTTTGTGTCCAGTGTAATTTAAAATGGGTGTTGGCTTTGAATTATGTTTTTAATTATGTGGTTGTTGGCATTTAGTACATCGTCGTAGTTGTGTTTTATGGTATTTATTTTATTAGAGTGTGTTCCTTTTTTTGTGGCATCACTCTTTTTGACAAACTCCTACACAAAACAAACAAAAAGGAAAAATAAAATAAACAATAGATTAACATTAGCAAACATAAACAAAGATTCGAAGGAAATAACTCGCATATTAAAAAAAAAATCAGGGTACAATAAGAGAACGAGTACCACGAAGAAAATCGTAAAAAAGTTTTGAAGTTAGTTTTTGAATTAAAAGAAAGTTTTATTAAAAAATTTGGTTCAGATTTTCGTTTCAAACGTTTATATATTTAAATTAATATCATCGTTCACCATCATGGAAAAAAAATTGCATATTTTTGAGTGTATATCATCATATAAGAGATTATAAGTCAAATTACAGCTAATCATCAGAGATTATACTAAATGAGTGCCTGATTACTTTTAGTGGTGAAATACTAAACAGGAACATTTTAAGTGACAAAATAATTCCTTTGTAATGCTGTCTTTTACAGATCTCTATGCAAAATGGTACTCAGCTTCGGCTTTTCATTCAGAAAGTTGGGTTCTAATTCCGGTAAGAATAATTTTTATCCACTATAATAACTCTATATCATGTTCCAACTCGTTAATCTATGATAAGGATTGAACCAAATAACAAAAAAGTTCTGCATTTTCATTTACGTCCTTGAATGGTCTCTCTTATATGATTGACTCTGGTTTTTTTCTTGAACATGTATCAGATTAAATATTTATAAGTTGTTTTTAAATTTCTTTTTTTAACCTTTACTTTTTATCTTAAGTTCAAGAGATTTTCTACTATTAGTTTTCTCACTAAATTCTTACTTACCGCTTCCCAAGCGATAAAGTCAAGATAATCTGTAATGGAAGTTTTAGACCTGAAAAAAAAAACATTGCTATAAGGAAGTTATATTTCACATCCTATCCGAATTGATTTTTTTTTTTTTTAGTGTACATTAGTTTTTTGGTATGTCAGCCAGAGTTCTTATTTAGATGCAAAATAAAATACTGTAATATTACAGTACGTAGACAATTCTCAGGACTTCTTTTATTATATTCAAGGACTGTATTTATATCCTTGTCCGACAAAAAAAAATAGTATATTATGTTATACTGCATGTACTACCACTCTAGACCTCTTAGGCAGAGCGGTAGTGTCTCTATTTTTTATTCGGTGAATTGTGGGTTCGAATCCCAGTTAGGATAGCCATTATTGCTACAAAGTTTCATAGGGTTAAGAGATAAATGTAGTACGTACCTTATGTAATAAGTTATCAACAAAAACTAAGGTGTAAGAAAATATGTTTCAAATTTTTACCGAGTTACTACGACAAAATATGTTTGTCTACATCGCAGTTCACAGATCTTCCTACTAAATAGAGAATATCTATTTTTATGTGTGATAGTGTACGAGGTGTGATCAAAAAATACGGTGAATAATTTTTTATTAAAAAAAGTAATAAGGTTACATAGAATTCGATTTAATCTCCTTCAAAGTACTGTCCTTGGCTAGCAATGCACTTATCCCAACGTTGACTCCATGACTGGAGGCATTTCTGGAAGGCGTCTTTCGGAAGGGCTTTCAGCTGCTCGGTCGTGGCCCTGTCAATGTCAGCAATGGTGTCAAAGCGTTTTCCTTTAAGCACAGTTTTAATTTTTGGGAAGAGCCAAAAGTCGTATGGTGCTAAATCCGGTGAGTATGGCGGATGTGGACAGACAGGAACAGTTTTTTCGGCCAAAAACTCGCGAATGAGACGCGAGGTGTGACACGGCGCGTTGTCGTGGTGAAGAAGGAAGCCATTGGTCCATTTTTCTGGTCGCTTTCTTCGTACGTCGTTTCGCTTTGAACGGATCCATACGAGATGTTAAGGTCTTCCGATAGCTCTCGAATAGTCATTCGCCTGTTTGAACGAACCATTGTTTCCACTGTTTTTGAGGTTACTGAACGTCCCGCACGCTGCTCGTCTTCAACAGACTCATTTCCGTTTTTAAATCGGTCATACCACTTTTACACAGTCTTCAAAGTTACCACATTATCCCCGTACACCGATTCTAACATTTCGTGAGCTTCTTTGGCACTCTTTTGCATCTTAAAACAAAACTTAATGTTAATGCTGTAACATTGTAATATTCAAAATCCATGTTGCGCAACAGACACGATAAACACAACCTCACTCTAGCGGCTCTGGCAGCTGACTGGCAAGCTCGAACGTGTTACAACTTGTCCCTGCCTGTCTCAGTTGATCACGCTATTGGACAAATTACAGCATATGGATGTAGCGTCGGCAGTTGCCGGTATAAAAATTCATTCACCGTACTTTTTGATCACACCTCGTATAAGGCTTTATCGCAAAACTTTTTTTCATCGTATTTTATCGAAAATAAGGCCAGCAATTTTTATTAACTTTTGTATTACCTTATGTAAGTCCAGTTTATTTTATGCAAAATTAAATTTTTTTAAATATCATTAAAATTTATCCAATAACTAAACAGTAAATTTTTTTTCTTTTGATATTGAAAATTCCTTATTCTGAAGCAATATCAAGAAATAATTACTTGACCTGCTTAAATACAATGTTTATTTGCATTCTTAATCTTTTTTTAAATATTTAAAAGAAAAAGAAGTGTAGTATGGTGGTTTTTGATCAAAGTTTATAAACTTAACGAGATTTTCCTTACCAGGAATGGCGGAAAAGTTCAAACTTTTTATATCCGGAACAGTAAAACACAATTATTATAAGTGATATTTTTAATTTTTCCTGTAAACATAGAATATAAAGTTAAGTAATAAGAAATTTGTAATTGAATCGTTGAACTAAAATTAATTTTTATTTAAAAATTTATTTATTAAAAAAGATTTTATTTACATTGTAAAATGTATATCCATAGTGCATAGCATGTGCTTAAAAAGCTGTAGTTATGTCTGCGTAAATTAAATTTATTTTTCTTTTGTTTATTATCAACTTATTTAGTATAATTTCTTAATAAAAAAAAGGATCTTCATCTTGATAATCAGAATTAACGATTGATTTATTACGTTTGTACATCGACGGACAAATGATGCATCATTTTAGAAATTAAGAATGATCTTTTTTTCTAGAATAAATTATTTACAATTATTAAAAATATTATTAAAGAGATTTAGTCTGGTTTTCCGTATGAACGGAGTAAGATCCGTGATTTACTAAAAACAAATGCGTATTTTTACAATAGTTTCTAGTAACTAAATATATTGCGTAATATTTAAAAGATTTTATAAAATTCAGTAAAAACTTCCTTACTCTTTTTCTTGTTTACTTAAGCGTCCTAGAAAATCTTTTAAAAAAATTTAAAATAATAAAAATTTATAACTAATTTAATTTTTTTTCAGTTAACATACGTATATATATATATATATATATATATATATATATATATACAGAGTCATTCACGGAAACTGGATGTTTTTAAAATAATCATAAAAAAATGAATATTTACTTTAAAAAAGTTTTATTGGTACTGAAACACTTGTTAAATCAAAGCATTTGTTACTTACTCATGAACGAAAAATTATGTCCGGAAAGTGATGTACATTTTGGGCAATACATTGTTGTAGCCTTTCACGGTAATTGGTCTCAATTCTTTGCAGCATGTCTACATCAATCTGGGTGACGTGATGACGAATTGCGATCTTTAGGTCCTCCAATGTACGCGGTTTATTGCCGTACACACGTGATTTCAGAAATCCCCAAAGAAAAAAATCACAAGTCGGGGGACCGAGGGGACCAAGGAATGTCGTCGAATCTATAAACGATCCGTCCCGGAAACAAGTTACGGAAAACAGCCATCGTTGCCCTCACTGTGTGCGTTGTAGCTCCATCCTGCTGGAATAACACATTTTTAAAATCGATTCCCCGGTTTCGTAACTCAGGGATGAAAAACGTATTCAACATCGCAATGTAACCATCAGCTGTTACAGTTACGGCAGCGTCTTTTCTTCAAAAAAATATGGTCCAATAACACCGACCTTTCCTATTGCACACCAGACAGTCACCTTTGGGCTATGAAGTGGTCTTTCGTGAAGCTGATGTGGGTTTCTTTCTGCCCAATACCGGCAATTCTGTTTGTTGACGAAGCCATTCAGATGAAAATGGGCTTCGTCGCTCATTAAAAATAACAAATTTTCATTTTCTTCAAAAAACGGTAAGCATTTGTCGACAAAATTGTAATCGCTGCGTGAAATCTTGCTCGTTTAACTGTTACACGACGGCTATTTTGTAAGGATGGAAATGCAAGTCTGTATGCAGAATTCGTCTTACCGTACTTGAGCTCATTTGAAGCGCTGCTGAATGCCTCTAGTTATAGCGGCGTGGGCTTCTGACAATGACTTCCCTTACTCGTTCGATGTTTTCCAGAGTGCTAGCAGTTCGTCTGGTACCCGGTGGTTTTTTCTTCAATATTGAACCACTTGTTCGAAGGTTGTTTCCCATCGCAATATTGTGTTACGAGGACACTTGCATTACGATGGATATTAAACTGACGGCGGAAATCTCGCTGAACAGCAGTTACGGATTCGTCATTTCGCACAAAACTGTCATAGCGTACAGGCGTTGGTCTAGCGTCCACGGCTCCATCTCAATGACTAAAATGTAAATGCTATGAACAAAGGAAACATCAGACACCAGCCACATGCCCCCACCACGAACGCCCGAGTACAACCCACTTCAAAAACATCCGGTCCCGTGAATGACACTGTATATAAAATCTCCTCTTCATTTACGTCCTACACTGTCCACACAAATTCATACCCTTAGGTAAATATAGACATAGAAGAATGTAGAAATATCTATACTTTATTTTGCTATTGTTAAAGTCTTTGGTTAGTTCATTGTATTTAAAGATTTTCTGCCTGGATGCTCGCTCTTTTCAAAATAGTTATAATCAGGAGTTGTTTATCTTTATTAATACTAAGTCAGAAGTTTCACAACGTTCAGCTTTGGGTCCAATTACATATTTTATCTTCACTATAGACATTCCTAGTCCGGACTACGTCACAGTTGGATCATTTGCGGATGACACGGCAATTTTGGTTATTGACGAAGACTCGACTCAAGCCTCGGTCAAACTGCACTCAAGGTTGGATCTTATCAGCGTATGGCTATGGAAATGGAAGATAAAAGTTAGTCCTGCGAAGTCAAATCAAGTGATGTTTACAAGTAAGAAAAGGATTCTGCCCACAAGTCCAAATGTGTAATATTGAAATTCCAAATACCCACAGTGTACGGTACTTATGTTTGCACTTGGATCGTCAATCTAGATGCATTATTACAGGGAGAGGTCACGTGAGAAATAAAAATAAAGGAACAAAACATTAATTTTAAGCGGATGAATAAGGAATTCTTGAAACCGGATATTGACCTACGATATTCAACTATGAAGTTCAGCGTATAAGAGTAACGTCAAGGTCTCCGGCGGTACCAGAACAAAATACTCAGGAATATGACGGAAAACCCCGTGGTTCGTGAGGAATAATGATGAGGAATAGATTCAACGGCTTAGCCCAAGATATATATCTATAGCAAAATGGTACACATGTGTACCATCTTGCTGTGAATTTTTTATACCGTGGCGAGGATTTTAGACGACAGAATAGGCTCCATGTGTTGGACTTGGGTGATGCACCCAGATGACTAAGATGATAATACTCTCAACTAGAATGATGTGATAAAAAAAAACTGATAATTACACTTCATTAACTAACTAATTTTTGTTGAATTTCGCTATTTATATTATTTTTTGTTTTGTTTGAAAATTAGTGCTTGATAAGTGAAGTGAAAATACGACCATCGATTATAATTATTCATATTGGAGGACTTGTAATTTTATTTAATTCTGTTGTTATCTGATTTAATTATTTTTCTACTTCTTAGTAAAGCTAGATATTTTTGTATTGTTATGATATTTCATTATGTATTTTCCAGACATGTTATTGCATACTATTAGTTATTTATATTCTTCAAGGAGTATCACTGGATACCCTTCTTTCATGCAATTATTTATTATACAATTTAATTGTGGTTTCGCATAGGAGAAACCAATTGTAAATAAAGTGTTGCAGAAAAAAGTATAAATAATTTAATTTTTTCTTCAGATAACATATACAATCTTCAATACAAAAAGAATTGATTTACTTCTTACAATGTGCTTACAAATTCATATCCCTAAGTAAATATAGACATAGAAGGTTTCCTATTATCTATTCTTGATCTTGCTATTGTTAAATTCTTTGGTTGTTTCCCTTCTTTTTACTTTGACAGAGCAGCTAGAAATCTACATGACTTTTTGTACTTACTAAGTAAAGAATGAATCTTCCTTCTTGAATAAGGCTTTGAATTCTATTTTATCTTCCCATTATTACAATACATCAGAGTATAACATTTGAATCAGTGGATAATTCATTCCTCAGCTCTGTTTTTTTTTGTGTTTAAGGTTCCGTAAGTACAAAAAAAAATTAATTTAAAAAGTCTCTCTCACTCTCTCTCTCTCTCTCTCTGTATGTGTGTATGTGGGGGGGGATATCTTTGTACATTTGTTTAAATTTGTTATATATTTTAATTTTCTTGGTACCTTGAGTACGACTGAAATCTACTGGATAAAATTTGGTGTTGTAGTTTTTTTAAAAATGGAGGGGGGATTGATTCTATTAAAATATTTGAAAAAATCGAATATGGGATTAGAGAGTTATTGACCGGATTTTACATTCCAAAGGAGAAATTTATTTAATGAAAATTTTACATATATTTCATGTTACCCGAAAATGACAGTGAATGCGCAACTAGAAGTAGTTCTATGGCGAAAAAAAAAATTAATCAACTCCACTAAAACATTTTCTTATTACATTGGTAAAAGTAATACACTTCAGATTAAACTGTAGGAGTTTTAGAATTTTTGTTTAATTTTGTCTTTTCAGACAGTCAAATAATAATAATTTATTAGTGAATTTTTATTGTTATTATTAGTCTATAATTTTTTTCATAAATAATTTTTTTTTTTTGAAATAAAATAGTTTCTAACCATCATACAGGCTGATAGTTTGTAAATATTTCAATTTATAAAGAGTAATTTTTTGAACAAACGGCACGAAACATTGTCATTATCATTAATACTTACATATATAATGTACATGCGTACGTATGTGCGTAGAGGCGGCGCAATCAATCTTGATGCTTGGTGCCACGGCAGTGACAGCCAAAATTCGAATCATACTACGAACTACCCTTTTAGCGTAATATTTGCGCCATTACCTAACAGTGAATGGGACTTCGTAATTTGTATTGTAATATTATTGGATCGTAGAACACAATTTTTTGAAATTTTAAACACCTTAATATACACTAGTATAGCTAATACTTAAAATATTATTATATTTTTAAATCTATATATATATATATATATATATATATATATATATATACACAACAATTTTTTCCCGAAAGAAACAAAGAATAAATAAAGATAAAAACCAACCTCGGTGACATGGATGTGTCTTAGCAGGAGATACACTCATATTAATACCATTGAGTATACCAAAAATAAAATAAAATCAGAAATGACTCTCTTCAATCGAATAAAGCAGGAACATCATATGAAAATAGAAAATTATACTAGTAATGATGATTTACTCAAATTTTCAGAAATAATAACAAAAACTGTAGTAGATCTACATAAAAAAAAAAATTAATGATAATGAAAAGTTCTCATTTTTTAACGAAGAAAGCTTTTCATTTGAACCTTCTGATTTTTTAGAAAAAGCCAGACGTTTAAAAAATTTAGAAAGAAAAAAATAAATAAAACGTTCCAGCCCAATCCTTCATTCCATTCCAGCTCAGATAAGGCGAGTACTGTATAGTCCATTCCAATCCAATCCCTTTTATTCCAGAAAAGACAAACCCAGTTCTATATTCAAGTCCAGTTTGGTTCAGAAGGGGTCGGGTTAGGTTAGGTCAACGTTTAGGGTTTCCACCCCAGTCCAGTCCAGTCCATTATATACCACTTATTTCAGTCAACTCGATTCCAGTCCAGTCTATTCCATTCCACCTCAGTTCAGAAGTGTGCAGTTAAGGTGACTCCAGTCCAAACAAAAACAAAGCAGTCATTCCAGTCCTGTACAGTACAATTCAGTTCAATCCAATTTAGTCCAGTAAAGACAAACCCAGTTCTCTGTATTTAAGTCCAGTTCAACCCCACTTCCAGAAGGAATGCTTCTTTAGCTGTTCCAGGAAGGGTGGTAGCCAGGGGTGGCAGTTTAGTCGGTAGTGCGCAGGTTTACATACGCATGTTAATAACATCTTGCGGCAGCGGCACCTGTAAGCGAGCCCGACACTGCTTAGGCGTCCGTAAATGGGATTCCCCACCTCTTTAACAAAAAAATAAAATAAAAAAAGAGGGTTGGGTTAGGTTAAGTCAATTCTAATAAAGTTCATCTCAATCTTGTCCAGTCCTGTCCAACTCAGTTCAGTTTAGTGAATCAAGTTTAGCGAATCAAGTCAAGTCCAATCCAGTCCACTCTTGTCTCGTTCAATCCAGTCTGTCGAAACGAGACCAGTCCAGCCCGAATCCGCTAGTTTTCGGGTAGATTCAGTTAAAGTAAGGACAATTCGGTTCAGGTGAGTCAATTCCAGTCCATTCCAGTTCCAGTTAAACATTTCCAATCTAGGCGAGCTCAGTCCAATCCAGTTCAGACAAGCCCAGTTTGTAGAAATAGGGGAAAAATACAAAAATTTCAATTCTTCCACTAATTCGTATCCTGATATAGAAACAAATTACCCATTATCGACAACGAATGTATTGAAATAGTTTTTTGAAACTATTATTTACAATTCCATTCCCCAATTATATATCCACAATTATACAATCGTGCAATTGAAATTGCATGATAAAAATTCTTATTTAAGATATGTATTATACGAGTATACCATTATTTTTTTGATAAAATACTTAATAATTTATAAAGTATAAATAGCAGGATTAGAAAATATTTAAAAGTAATTCCATAATATCATCCAGTATTATAAAATAATACGTAATATTAACAAGAAAGCAAATTGCTTCTACGCTTAAAACTGAATGTTTTCAGTTTGGATAATAGGCAGCACCTTACTAGCCATCGTAGTTTAAGCTTCAAAATTCATTGCAGCAGATATATAAATATTAGTATATAAATAGATGCATATTCAATCTAAGCGCACATTACTACAAAATTGACTACAATGCTAAAACTTAAGACACACAATCTTCTTATATAATAAAATTTATTATATTAATTTTTGTTATACTTTCAGGTAACGTAATTTTCAAGTGTATTTTTTTTTAAATTTTCATTTATTTAGAAATTAAGTAAATAAATATAAAATAAATTAAGTAAGGTTTTAAGGAAATTGTTTTAAAGTTATCATTGTGGTGGGTAAAATTTATCTATTTTTATGTAATTGAATTCTAGGGATGTTCAACAACGTTTCCAGGTTTTTTCTTTTTATTAGTTTTTTCTGTCATTTACGTAGTATGCTGTTTAATTATTCTCAATTTCCGTCAAATCTTACTTCTTCCAGGTTTTTATAATCGAGGAGTTTTCCAATCTGTTATTGAAATTTAGTAACATTTAGAGAAAAAAAATAGAAGGAAAACAAATGGTATTTGTAACATCTTGAACTCCATTTACGACTGCAAGAATACTAATTGATTTTATCCATACACTTAATTGTAACATGTAAACCGGTAATAATTTATAAAAATAATAACTCAACTTTAATAAAGGTTAAACCATTTAATGCTATACAAAAAAAAAAGTATATATATCTACTTTATAGTAGTAAACATGAATTAAACATTTTTCTTTTCAACTATATATATGCAAGTCCACCGGACAATTTTTTCTAAAGTAACTGTCTCTATGGGAAGCTAAAGATTTCAAAACGTTTGGAAGATCGATATGAAATTTAAATAGTCGTTATGCAAATCAAATATCTGTCCCTCTCTGAAAAAAATGTTTTGCTATGTAAATTTTTACGCTGTTTAAAAATAATTAATAATTTTAACATAATTGAATTAAATTAATGAAAATTAATATCAATTTTTTATTAAGTGTATAAAAATGTAAAATGTATAAATTTCAGTGATATTAATAATAGCAAAATGTTATGAATAATTGGGGCTATCAGTAAATTCATATCATTATAAAAATAACAGTTTCTTTTCTTTTTTTTTTTTTGTTTTCCTCAAAAGAAAAAAAAAATTGTAGTTACACTCTAAAAACCAGTTTACGATGAGTTTTTATAATATTGGTTCACATAAAATAAAAAATAATTTACTTTTCTCTCACTATTCTCTATAATTTATCCTGACTCACAGAACTACAGGACAAGTTAAACTTATTTAAAACTGATAGTGCAGAAACAAAAAATATGACGTTTGTCTACCTATGCTTTACAATAGCCAAATAAAATATAAATTTATATACATTGCATCTGTATATTAACGAACTTACTTCAGTTATTTTTCATTATTTCACCTTTAATAAAATTGAGCAAATATTTAATTAATCTTAGTTTGTTTAGGATGAGATCTCTTTTAATTAATGGTATCATTCGAAATTAATTTGATTAGCGATTATTATTTCTGTGATCTCTGATGTAATTATTTCATACACGTGGAAAAATTATTGGAAAAATTTTCTGTGAATCTTAATTAAAACTGACAAATGTAAAATACTGAAAAGCTTAAATAGTAACTGAATCGCTTTTTTCATTACGATCTTTTTTATCCTGTTATATTAATAGGTATAAAATTCCTATCCCATTTAATATCAAATTTTAATAAATGTGCTTTTCAAATGGTAGGAAGTAACAGGATTATTTGAAGAATGGTGTAGTACTGCTGCAGGTAATACTGAAAAAAAAATATTCTTAATGAGAATACAAAATTTGGATTATTAAACAGAAATTAATTAAACAGCTCTGAAGAAAATGTTTTATTAATTTAAAAATTTGGGTCGGGTTTTTTTCAGTCATACTGGAGTATATGAATCAGACCAACTATTCTACTTCAGGATATTTGTTCTCATAATATTTAATCTTTTGAATAGCTTTTACCTTGAATAGTTGAATAGCTGTAATTATTTTTACCACATTATGAACTTATATTCTGTAATTATAAAATTGTTATTATTTTGAGAAACGACTTTCTACGAGTATACTATTATATAAAGAGGAAGAGGGTTTTTGTTTGTTCGGGATAAACAAAAAACTACTCGATCAATCGCAATCAGATTATTAACAATGTTTCTTGACATAACTGCGATGGTCTTTTGATTATTTCATTTCAAATATATACACACACCCACCCACACACACACACACACACACACACACACACACACACACACACACAGTGTTTCTAAAATGGTGGGCTGGCTATACTTTTTCGGGTTCTACTTGTAAAACTAAACAAAAAATATCCTAAGGAAAAATGGCAATTTCTCCTTCGTTCTCCTCCTGTCCGCCATTTTGTTATTTTTGTATAAAAATTTGTATCTCAAGTTCAGACATTAATATTTTTTAAGCATTTTTGTAAAACACAAAATATTATTATAATAATGTTACAATAATATAACATAACATATATTAAAATATAATAAATATTATATTTTAATACATATTGTAATATATATTATTATGTAATGTTAAATTTTATTGTGAGGAAATTACTTAATTTGATACTAATTTATAATACTAGAATTAACAATAAATAAAAACAATTAATATTTAAACGAAATGAACGTAAAGTAGAGGACATGAAAACAGATACAAAATTACATCAGTTTTCTGCCATAACTCGCCTGTTTGTTAACCGATTTAAAAATATGAAATGCCATTTTAATTTTAAAACTTTATTGCCAAGATGGTTACCAAATATTAATGTGATTCTTTTATTCGAACTAGAGATATAAATTTTTAAATAAAAATAACAAAATGGCGGAACAGGTGGAGAACGAAAGAGAAATCGCCATTTTTCCTTAGGATATTTTTTGTTTAGTTTTATAAGTAAAATTAGAAAAAGTATAGCCGATCCACCATTTTAGAAAGAAATACTCTGTATATATACATATATTATTATTATTATTATGCTTTTACGGCCAACATGGGACCACTTAAGTCAATTTTAGTTGGATCTTTTCTGAGGAAAGCGTGTTATTTTACTCTTTCGAGCTGCCCAGTATTTCTTCATCCGTTCAGATCTTGCTTTCTTTTCTTCATCCGTAAACACCCTCTTCGTTGTATTTTGTCGTTTGTCTGTCTTTTGTTTAAATCTAATGCTTTTATCTTTTAGCTTTGTAATTTTTCCAGTTTTATTCTGTAGGTCAGTCAGGGAAATTCCCAATTCTTTCATATCTTCTCTAATTTCTTTGATCCATCCTATTTCTAGCTTTTGGAACCAGAGCTTTTCAATGATATTTCTTGACAGTCTTGTTTGCGGTGTCCTTATGAGATGACCGAAGAAAGAGATTCTTTTTTCCGCATAGTATCAGTAACAGGCTCTATTTCTTGATACACCACCTCATTTGGCACAATCCACCATTGGCCTTCTTTTTGGTGTTTTTTATTGATACACGTTCTGACAATTCTCCTCTCTATTTTCAGAATTTTTTCAATTCGGTTTTTCTGAGTGATTTTGAAAAGGGTCTCGCTTCCGTAGGTGACTTCTGGCTGTACTACAGTTTTATAATGTTTAAGTTTTGTTTTAGCAGAAAGGCATTTTTTGTTATATGTTGACCAAGTTAATTTTTGGGATTTAATCATTTTATTTGTCCTGTTTTGCCATGTCACTTTTTCATTTAAATTATAAGTTAAAATTTCCCCTAGATATTTAAATTGTTTTACTATTTTAATTTTCTGATTGTTTACCGTAATGTGCTCTATTACCAGAGGATCTATGGCCATTAGTTCAGTTTTTTCGAAAGAGATATGAAGCCCTATCTTTTGTGCTAGGTTTTGAAGGCTCATGATTTGTGTTTTGGCTTCTTGAATATTATTTGCTAAAAGAGCGAGGTCATCTGCAAATCCTAGGCAATTTAGTGTGATGGAGTTTTTCTTAGTACCCATTTTTATATTTTTGGGATTTATTTCATACCATTTTCTCATGACAAATTCAAGGGCGCAGTTAAAAAGGAGTGGTGAGAGGCCGTCTCCTTGCCTCAATCCAGTTTTTATGTAGAAGGGTTGAGAGAGTTCACCTCTGAATTTCACTCTGGACTGGGTATTGGTTAAAGTTAATTTTATCATGTTTACGAGTTTAGGGTGAAGGCCCAGGTTTCTCAGAATATTCAGCATGGATGGTCGGTGTATACAATCATAGGCCCTTTTAAAGTCGACGAAGGTGATTATTAGTTGTTTTTTCCGTCTTTTATATAAGTTCATCATACGTTTTAGGGATATTATTTGCTCCGAGCAACCTCTGCATGGCCTAAATCCCCCTTGGTATTCCCCAAGTTCCAGTTCAAGTTGGTCTTTGCATCGGTTGTATATGATTCTCGACAGGATTTTGTATGTGCAATCCAGGAGAGATATGCCTCTGTAGTTTTCAGGATTAGTTTTATCCCCTTTTATATGTAATGGATGGATGAGGGCTGTGGTCCAGTGTTCTGGAAGTTTTTCTTCGTTCCATATTTTCACGAGGCATAGATGTAGGGAAGTTTTGACTGAATAAACTGATGAGTGTTTCCAGAGTTCTGCGAAAAGTTGGTCTTCTCCGCTTGCTTTGTAGTTTTTTATTTCATTTAAGGCTGCGAGAACTTCTTGAATTGTTGGCGGGTTGATATTTACTGGTGAAGTTTTAACTGGAGTTTCAGTGTCAATCTCAAAAAGCTCTGGGGGGTCGTCACAGTTGAGGAGTCTATTGAAGGTTTCTGCCAAAATTTCAGCATTTTCTTTATTGGTGTGGGCCATATTTCCTTTTTTTCCTCTCAGCATAAGGGTTGTAACAGTTGTAACTCGGGAATTTATTCCCACCCAAGGCTGACTTGCCTTTGAAAGTCAAATATATATATATATATATATATATATATATAATGTAATAATGGATATTTGCTAGTTGAAGCAAAAACTTTACAGAATTGAATTAATAAATTGTAAACTGTGAGTGTCGATTACTGTGCGAGCTGGATTTTAACTGAATGATTATGAATATCTATAAACCAATTACTACATTTTTTTTTAAATTCCGAGTTTCAAGGGTTAAAATAGATTTTTGAACATTTTTTTTAAATCCTATTATTCGTTTAATTTCTCAGTAACAAATGAAGAAATCAACCCGATTGTTCGTTCGTGTGATCTTCATATCAATAAACCAGTTTCTAAATTTTTAATTCGATCTTGAAAGGGAATGAAGAAAGGTAAAAAAAATTTGAACAATGATTGTAAATTTTCCCAATCTTGACTACTGTAAACGAGATATTCAGTAGATTTGTGCTTGTAAATACTTTTCAAATAAATATTTAAAAACCATTTGCGGGTTTTTTTAATTCCAATTTTTGTAAGGGGTACGAAGGTACACGGCGCTGTGGCTCTACCAACACAGTCATTGCCACCGTTATTGTATATGTGATGGCTGCACCTCCCGATTACTTGACTAAAAAACATTAAATAAAAAGATTGACCGCTATGGGAAACGCAAGTAACCAGCGCGGGCCAAGCTGTGACGGGGAGCTAGTAGAATATAAAAGGAATGAATATTTATTTATTTATATAATATTTATTTCCCGTGTACAAAATATGATATAAACAAGATTACAATATATAAATAGGAAATGTAATACCTGTAAAGGATAACGTGTGGGGAGGTAAGAGTTACTTTTTATAATATTTCTGAAAAAAGAATATAAAAATTAAAACACTTTTAAAATAAAGAGTAGTAACTAAACGTTTCTACATAAGTAAATAAAAGTTATTACAAACAAAAAACTAATTGTTAAATGTTGAGATCAATTAAAATTTAAACTCGTATCTTAGAAGAATTACGAAAGAATAAAAAAAAAAATTGAACATAATAATACTATAACAAATGAACACCCGCATCCATGTATTAAAGTTCTACATTCTAGATTTAGTAATATCAAGAAGTTACAAGATGATGTAAATAATATTTTCATTGTTGTACAATTTTATGCTTAGTATATTACATAAACTGATGTAAAGGGAATATTGTTATATCTATTATGTTGTTAACACTATTTTGTATCAATATAAAATTATACAAAATAATGTTAAATAACCTTAATATTAATATTATGACTATAAATATAAATTTACCTTTAATAAATTTGTCTTTCTTAGTTTGGATTAGTTCCGTTAGAGGATTTTATATAAAAATCCAAAACGTTGATTGGATTAACTAATTACATATCATTTAGACAATGATTCATACATATTATTTGTCATTATCCACTCATACATTTCTTTAAGGAGGTTTTTGTTCACTCTTCTATATATAAATTTAGCAGGATTTATTAGTTTAGCAGAGGTATACATGAAATGTCTTCTGCTGACTGAGAGTTCATTTCAGGGTGTTAAAAAGATGACACTAAATTTCCTCAGATTATAAGATGAATCACTGGTATTAAAGAGGTTTATATATCTTTGTTAATATATAAAATAAGGTTTTGAGGTAGAGTTGTCTCATTGTTAACTCTTAAATTTTCGGATTAAATCCGATGTAGGGTAAAGTCTGAGTTTAATCTTTATACCTGTTAAAGATAAGTTTTTTTAATAGTAGAGGATACAAATTTTTTTTAAATATTATTAAAAAATGCACTTTGAAAATGAAGAGTCGTACTGATAATGAGGTCGAATTCATTGCATTTGCTTTTGGATACTTTATACTTTTTTCATCATAAATGAAAGTTAACGAAATATATCGCAAAAACGTAGAGTATGCACATATAAATATGTGTGTGTGTATATATATATATATATATATATATATGTATGTATATATATATAGATAAACATGTATATATATTAAATGGGACGGTTCATTAGAATTAAACTGGATAAGTCAAATATTTATCATTTTTTGTTTTTGATGCCATAATGTAATTCAGATCACATTTTCTTGTTTGATATGTACTTCAGAAAAAGTGCAAGCTGTGTCCAATGTTATAGGTTTTTTAATATTGCAGGAACAACGGGGCATGTCCATCTTTATAAGGGAAGAATAAGATGTATCACATGAATGGTTATTCGGCACATTTTACTATCAGGTAAGCTAAGCGCTAAAAACTAAAAATTTTCCACGTTTGATTTATGTATTCCATACTTTGTATATCAATTAGCTTCTCTTTTATTGTCGTTTCATTGTAATTTTTTTAATGAAAGTGTGATAATTTGTAATTTTTCATTAATCAACGAAATGTTTTGTTTTATTATGGTATTCTAACTGAAATTTGAATTAAATATTTTGCCCTTAGTATGCAAATCAGTCTCTTAATTTTTTTTTGTTTTAAAATTGTTTTTAAAGTAAATGATTGTTCAATTTTTGTATATATTATGACAGTGTACATTCTGCCTTCAAAAAAAAAATCACACAAAAAACTGGCTAAATACGAGTATAAACAAATCCCTGATCAGATACATACATACTATGTTTCCAAAATAATTACTAGACTCAAAGGAAAATACAGCGATAATATAATTGTTGACTAAATCAAGATATTTACTAAATAATTGTTGATATATTTTTGTAACTTTAAAATCTGTCATGAAAAATTTATAAAATGTAACTTAGCCTGTTTTTTTTTATTTACCTACACCGTTCATGTTATAATAATTTTATTTTACGTATTTGCATAACTTATTAATGAATGAAATGTAAGAATGAGTACATTTACATTAACAAAAAAATAGGTGTCTCAATAAGAACCGGTATTTTAAATTACACTCCATTTTCGATCTAGAAAATTAAATATACGAAGCCGCCATATCCGTCAGATTTATTTTTTTGAAATGCCACATTACACGTCAGAGCAACGTTTATTTATGGTAAAGACCCATTAAAAAAGTTAGTAATGTTAGGGGAAGCAGTGAAAAAATTACTTACTCATTTGGGTAAACACACTGACCCATCTCGATCATGTACTGAAGAGTTGATTAAATAATTTGACCATACGTATTCCTTCACGATGATACACCGCATGCGCGTCAACGTTTCGATCGTTCTGCACAAAACATTGCTGGCGTGAGTAAAGTGTAACAATTAATCCTAAAACATCAATATGTTATTGAGCACAAGAATTAAACATTTCACCGGCTACAGTCAAATAAATTTTGACAAAGACGTTTTTCACGCTTACAACAGTCAATTGACAGAAGCTCTGCTTCCTAAAGACCGTCAACAACGAAGCGTCTTCGTCAATTGGGTACTGAAATATACGGAAGTGAATGATGGATTTCAACGAAAAATAATTTTTTTTAGCGTCGAGGCTCATTACCACATTAACAGGTTCGTGAATAAACAAAATTATCGAATTTGGGGCAATGAAAACCTAAGGGTAGTTGATACGCATTGCATGCATTCATAGAAAATGACGCTATGGTGCACAATTTGGGCTGGAGAAGAGATTTGGTCCTATTTCTTCAAGAACGACGCTGATGTTACTGTTAACGATAAATGCACTTTATTATCGTGTGAAGCTCGAGAAATTTTTTAATCAGAACTGGAAAGTAAGGACGTGGAAGTTATCGTATTCTAACAGGACGGTACACCTACCATACAGTACGTGAAACCATTCAATTATTGCTGACCAAATTTCCAAGTCGTGTAATCTCTTTTTTGGAAATCAGAACTGGCCAGCAAGGTCATGCGAAATAACAGCTTGCAATACTATTTTGTGAAGTTACTTGAACAGTATTATGTATGTCAATAGCTCTTAGACACTCCTAGAGTTGAACGAAATTCGCTTCTATATTGAAGAGACTTAGTGACATGAGAATTTGTACTTAAAATTTTTTTTTAAAAATGGAAACGTGATTGTAATTACAACCGAATGTAGAACAGATGAAGTAATGAAATCCTGCTTTAATAAGAGAAATTAATTTTTCCGTATATTAACAAAAAAAAATATATAGAATTATGTTGTTGGATAAAAATTATATAAGAACATTTGTAATGAAATAGTAGATCGTTTGATAATAGTAAAACGTTAAAGTACAAATTAAAGAAAAGATATCATTTATTATGATTTTCATTGAAACAATAAATTAAAAAACGTTTTCGATTTCCTATTTCAATTAAAAATTTTCTTAGTTAATAAAAATGTTTAACTTAATAATAAATAAGTTTTCTTGATTTTGAAAAAAAATATTTCAATATAAAGTTTTTTAGTAATTAAAGTTATTTGAAATGATATCGACTTTGAAACTTTATAGAATGCTATACATTAAAATTCCCTTATTGTGGTAGCACTGAAATGGTGGGCACCCCACTGCTAACGCATGCGTAATTGACGCACGTTGCGTTCAGTATACGGGTAAGTCATTTCGCTAACATGTAAACATAAAATTCCAATGTAAATCGAATTACCGAGAAGTACGGGTGGATTGCATATCCTTCATCAAATTTGATAAACAAGAAAAGCTTTTAACTTTCCTCATCTACTGTACATTTAGAAAGATTTAAATTTTTTTTTTCTCCGTACCAAGAAAACGCTTTTATTGTAGGCTTATGAAAATCTAATTATTTGAATGAATAATAAAAAAATGTAATTCTAAAATATGGTAGTCGCTTTTTTATATTCAGAGTTGTAAATGCTTTTAAAAGTTACCCTTTCGTTGTTGAGACAGTCTTATATTTTCATTATGAACCCTAAACTACGAATTGTACCGTGTTTAGTTAAATTAATCTAAAGTAAGCAACATATTAAGTACAAGTATAAAAAAAAAAAACTGAAATAAAACTTTATTGAGGGATAATAAATTTTAGGTAGGCATTTACTTTTATGAATTAAATAGTCCTGTATAAATTGAAAGACAGTCCAGTTGTCATTTCTAATCAACTTAATGGAAAATAAAGAGAAGAAACTACTTTTATATATTTTATATATATATATTTTTATATTTATCTATTTTGCCTAAAATTAATGTATTAATTGAATCCCGCTCATTATTACATCCAGTAGGGAGGCAAAAGAAAAATAATAACAGATTTGTAAGCTGTTTAAACGATGTACCTCTTCACATAACGTAAAAATTACATTAATGTTATTATTTTTCTGGAAATAAATTTTATTTATTCTATCTGCAAAAAAATTTTAATTTTTTAAAGAAATGTCTATACATTATTGACTATTAGGTATTTTTTATAAAAAAGCAGCTACCTATTGTATTGGGTACCATGATTCAACTTCGGGAAAATTTGGACATATTTTCGCGTTTCACATTTCCCAGACTCCAAAACCACAGTCAGTTCAAAAGTTATATATATATATATAACTTATATAATAAATATATATTTTATATATAATAAATATATAGGGATGTTTTGCTTCGATATATGGCGATGAGCTTACTTAGCGGGATTCAAATTTGGAAAATCGATAGTGATACGAATTTGCTTTCAAACATATTGTATAATATTTTCTTTTTACTATTTCTTCAACCAGTTTTCCAGCTACTACCGGATCTAAGTGTGTGTGTGTGTGTGTGTGTGTGTGTGTGTGTGTGTGTGTATGCAAATGCAGTTACTACTACCGGCTTACCAGACCTGAGATAGCCGCAGATTTAATACAATATAAAAGTGTAAATGTTCCGGTAAACATGTAATCTGGAACACACTCAGATCAACCGCTCCTGAGCCGTGTGATTAATTGAAAACCAACCACCAAAGAAAACCGGAATCCACTATCTAGCATTCAAATCCATTTACACTGCCTTTACAAGGACTGAAATCTTAAAACTCTCGATTTCGAAATATGCTGTTATTGCAATGACGAATTTAACTACTAGACTAACACGACGGGGTTAATATTTTCTTATTAATTGTTAATTATATTTTCATAAGCCAGACGAATTCGTTTGTCATCGAGTACGGATCATATACGACTGGGCGAAGTAACTTTAACAATACTTGTACGGTGAATATTTCTCTTCTTTAAGAGTTTTTTTTATTCATTCGAGCAAGACTCAAAAAAAATACATAAAAATTGTTTTCAATTTTCTATGAAACTCATTAAGTATAAAATGAAGATTTATTTAAAGTTATGATGGAACTCCGACCGTATTCCAGTAAAACACTTTTGAGATCTTCTTGGTGAAGATGGTTTCAAGGTAAAAAAATTTAAGAAGAATCTACTATTGTAGAAATTCATGTTATTTTAATTTAAAACCAGATTCCACCTTCACTCTTGTAAAACAGTTTTTTCTGATTTATTAACAGAGAAAAACATATTATAAAGATTTTGGGGTAGACTTAAACCAAATAAATTTTAAAAATATTTATTTTTTTTGGAACACCATTTGGAATACCATTCCAAATGGTGTTCTCCTTTAAGGAGATAAAGGTTATCTGGTGAGGACATAAGTTTACAACATGAAAGAAAGCGGTGTTATCGCTGCTGCGGATCGTACAAGATCTTGCAGTGGCTTGGATAGGATCGGACAATATTTTAATTGTGGAGAAGTAGGCCACGTACGGAAGGATTGCCAAAAGGAGGCCAGATGTCCTTGCAACGTACACGGGCAATCCCTTGGAGGTCGATGCTGCGAGGCTTCGACTAAGAAGGGAGGATCAGGCGCGTCTGGAAGCGATATGGTTCCGGATCAGGACAGCCCTGTTCAAGAGGGGTGGAATGATCCGGCGTCTTACCATCGATGAGTAAACGGGGACTCCTTGAGAACCAGAACGGGGGTAGAGAAGACCGTAGTACCGGTGGGGGATCTCCTTGGGAATTCCTCATTTGAGGCAGGGCAATTGAAGACTATATAGTCTCTGTGAGGGATCCTCTTGGGGATTCCCCATTTGTGGCCAGGCATTGGAAGACCGTAGTCCCGGTGAGACGGTCTCTTCTGGGATCCCCTTATTTGAGGCGTGGCATGAAAGACAGAGTTCCGGCTGCCTGGTTGGGGACATTGGTTACGGCTTTGCCAGGCCCAGCGTTACTCCCTAGGTGGCTTGAGACGATGGCACCTCCCACAGCTGTATTTATGCGTAAATGCGGGTCCGGCTCTGGGAGGCGGGGTAAAAGAAAGATGATAAAAAACACATGAAAGAAAAGTATAAATTCTTCACAGATTAATAATTAACCTTTAATTTTCTTTTTTAATAACCTTTCTTTTTCTTTTTCCTGTTTATAGCCTCCGATAACTACCGTTTAGATAATACTTCAGAGGATGAATGAGGATGATATGTATGAGTGTGAATGAACATGTAGTCTTGCACATTCTCAGTTCGACCATACCTGAGATGTGTGGTTAATTAAAACCCAACCACCAAAGAATACCGGTATCCACGATCTAGTATTCAAGTCCGTGTAAAAATAGCTGGCTTTACTAGGACTTGAACGCTGGAACTCTCGACTTCCAAATCAGCTCAACAGATTATAACCTTTCATAGATTAAAAATAACTCTCGTAATCTCCTAACAATTGTGATTTCACAAGTATCATTTGGCTCCCGCAATACCTTTTAAAGCATATTTTAAAAATATTATAAACTAAATTTTTCTACTTATGTATTTACCATCTTGTGTAATATTTAAAACTGAGAGTTAACTTCTTTTTTTTCCAGAAATTAAACACTTGATTATACAATTAAGCCAACATTCTTGTAACATCACTAATTTCTTTTATTCTAGTCCAATAAATCCGTACGAATGATGCATAAATATTTGATAATAAACTAAAATATTGCTATTAGCAGGTTATAGCGCTTTTTCATTATTATTATTCATCGTATCATATTGTTATAGTTATTATCATTATCGATATTATTATTATTATTATTAAACAAAGTACAGGAAATCTTCCATATTTTTAAAATTGTTTATCCATTTGTGTTTTCTCTGAACTGTGAGTTAAACAGAAATAACGAGTTATTTTCTTCATAACCGCAAATGGTAATTTATTCCCCATATTCGTTGCATCAAATACAAATTAAATTTCAAAATTGTTTGGCAACGTTTGACCTATTCTGTCTTCTAATATACGTTTCAATTTTAAACCAGAATCTTTCTGTATTTTTAGTATGACTTCGGATTTACTAGGTAAATAAGATTTTTAAAAACATGTTGCTGGATAAATAAATTTACCCGAAAACTGTTTCGAAATTGAAGTTACATTTGTTGAGTCGACAATAGCTCTTCCGTGACATCATTCCATTTACTTCTACTGCTTCTAAAATAGTTTTAATGAAAATATTGCGATGTTTCTTTTTAGATTTTATCGAGAAACAACTTTTTGTAATTTTTCTCTTCCCCGAATATCCACTCGTCTTAGATATTTGGAAGATGCCTGACTTTAGTGCTTGTTTCATTAATATTAACGCTTTATAATTAGGGAAGTAGAAATTTTATGATAAAACTTTTAATAAATGTTAAGTTATGATGTTACGTGAGACATATAAAATTGTTAAATGTTATATAAATATGCATATTAAAATTTTTATAAGTAACAGTGAAGAAAAATTTTGATTTCGGGTTGCAAATCGATTAATTACAGTTCGGTGGGTACTCTTCTCCAGCTCCAGAAACGACATTCCTGAAAAAGTATTGTAAATTATTCCAAACATAGATATGTGTCAGTAACAAGGCACTCCAGATACACATAAATTAAATGATATAATGATGCTGTTATTAATGCAACCAAAAATTTTAAAATTCTTTCAAATTAAACCGAGTTCATTCTTTTTTTTTTTATTCAGAAACCAAAAATAATTTTTAATTTTCCAACCACGAAAACAATAATAATGAAAAAGTGGCACTAGGACGTAAAACGTGAATGTTTAATTAAGCTAAGTCTGAATGAACAATTTATAAATTTTATTTTTTATGGAAAGGAATTGATAAAATAAATATATTTAATTTTTTATTAGTTAATTTTCTTGCACTCTAATGAAAAAATTTTATTTCCCTATTAGAAAAATTATTCCTACATACATAAAAAATCTTATGTGGCACCACATGACTTCCTTGTACGCCTATTAAATTACATAAACAATTTTTTTTTTTTTTTTTTTTTAAATGAAAAGTACATAAAATTTTATTACATTAATAAATATTGATATGTTTTTTTTCTTTTTTTTATTAAATTATTCATCGTAATTTTTTTTTTTTAACGAGAGGTTAGTAATTATTAATAAATAAACATATATAAATTAAAATAAAAGGAGATGGAGTCTGATTCGAACCGATGTGCCTTCCCATAAGATCCAAATATTTAATTAAAATTTTATTTGGCTATGACACTGGAACCGATGAAAATAAGTACCACGTATGATATATCGTTGAAAAGCTGTCAATGAGGTCTTATTACTGCAGTTAAGAAAAAGTCCAAAATCAGAATATTTCTGGATTTTAGGCTTTCTTGGACTCTTTTAGTCCAGTCGATAGCAATCAAGAAGGGAGGTGCACCACTAGATGTTATAATAGTCCTAAATCCAAAATTTCAACATTTTACGGCTAATCGTTTTTGAGTTGTGCGAGATACATTCTTACGTACGTACATACATACATACATACATACGTACGTACGTACAGACATCACGCCGAAACTAGTCAAAATAGATTCAGGAAAGGTCAAAAGGGATATTTCCGTTGAACTCTGAAAACCGAAATTTTTCGAGATCACAATAATTCCTTTACTTCGTACAAGGAAGTAAAAAGGTTATGTTGTTTACTTATAACATTCATCTTATTAGTATAGTATAAAATTGTAATAGTTCTACTTGCCTACTAAAAAAAAAAAAAAATTGATCAATAGAATTTTAAGAAATTATCAGTCATAGTTGTAATGTATCCTTCGCTAACCACGCAATCAGGCTTCATAATAAAGGAAATCAATTATCTCAGTTTGTATGTATTTACTTCGTTTAGTTTTTGAACAAGAAAATTTGTATGAAAGAATGATTTTGATACTGGAATAGACAGAATGAAAAAAAATTAAAAAATGTTTAAATCTGTTCAGTTTATTACAAGAAAAGGAAATTTTAGGTTGTACTAAATTTCCACTAGATGGTAGTTATGAAATATAGAATTTTAAGACAAATTATTTTATGTTTGAAATGTAGGAGGAGAAAATGTAACCGGGCAGTAGGGGTTCAAATTCAAGAAATTATATTTCTCAATGTATTTTTTTTTCTACATTTGAAATGGATAGAAAAAATTAGTTTGTGATTTGGATGTATATTTCCCGTAGTTAAGTCAAAAAAATTGTTTTCTGAAATCCAAATATTGATACAATATTATGTACGCTAATCCTTTTTTAAATCATTAAATAGAAAGAAAGATTATTTGTATAAATTTTATAGAAAAATAGTTGGACTTTTATAAAATCCATCCAAATAGGATAACTATTAATGTATAACTTACATAATTTAGTTGTAGTATGATATTTCGGAAACCGTATAGCCGGCTTTGGGAATCAAGATTCGCAAATTTAAATGTTTTATTCCTTGTTTTTATCCCAATAAGAGATATTTTTTAATACATTAATTTCCTGTTTTTAATTAAATTCCTTACTTTAGTCTTTATTTTAATTTTAATTCTGTTTGAAACCAAAACTTTTGTAGAGATAATGACGCAGCGCTACAAATTAGTTATGCAAATGTTTTGAATTTGTTTTTCTATTATTTTAAATGAAAAAGAAAAATGTTTCTTCAAGATATACAAATTACATTCGCTCAATAAACCATGTAAACCGTTTTACGGTAACTTAGATGGAGAAAAGTTTATTCCTCAAAATTTTTTTCCAATAAGTAACGTTTATGTAAATGAATTTTGTATCGTGTAAAAAATGCCATGCCTGACCGGGATTCGAACCCGGGACCTCTTGATGAAAGGCCGAAACGCTACCACAAGGAGCTCGGAGGATTTTAGATGAACGAGATTATGATTACATATTTGTCGGCATGATCTTGATAGATAAAGTATTTCGATTTCCCTACTTTCATTTTTATTTAATTTAAACACATGAAAATATCGTTTTCTTAGAAAAATTTTAAAAAGCGATTGAGTAGAATATGGTTTAAAATTTAAGTAACTAAACTAAAATTATAAAAAAAAATATTATTACCGTTACTAAAACGTCCGACTATCCTACTACTTATGGAGACGGTTGTACATAAAATCTATAAGAATTTAGGAGGACTTATTTCACACTATCTACGATCAATTATAAATAAAAAGATATCAATTGTCTAGTGAAATTGGGGAAATATCACTCATAACCTAGTATAAAATTAAAGATAACCAGCCCGTTGCCCTTCAGAATCGATAATCTACTTATCTCTGTCCTGACTTCATTTCTTTATATTCTTTTTTTTTTTTTTTACCAAAAAAGAAAAATTAAAATCTTTAAAAAAATCGCCGCCATTGTTTCAAGTTTAAAAATAGACAGTCGATAAAGAGAAATCTCAATAACTTTAAAAGTGGTTTGCTGTGCAAGTACAGTTAAATTGTACCTCACTTAAATTAGTATTAAATTAAGTCTCACTTAAATGTTTCCCTGTATGCATAAACGATGGTTTATCTGTCGATTTTAATTTACGTTTGCATTTCAATAAATAAAAATAAATACGTTAACATTACATATTGGTAATATTAACGAACGTTTTTGTACGTTAAATCGGTGTACGTATGTCATTACACTTATGAAAGTGTAAAGACGGAATTTCATAATTATTACTTTGTGTTTTTATTTCATTATTTTATAGAAACTGATGTTACAATAACTGGAATTGTTTAGGAAATGTGTTGAAAATAAATCTCCTCCAATATCAATACAACACTGCAAACATTTGAATTTGTTTTCAAACACTTTAACCAGTTGTTTTACTGAAATGTCTTGTATATATACCGTTACTGCGGTTTTTAATTCGTCAATCGTGCGTGGTCTGTTGCGATACACTGCTTGTTTTGCTGCCCGCCATAGAAAGTAATCTGGGGGTCAGATGGGCGATCGTGCAGGCCACAAATCTGTCAAATGCTTCGTTCACCAAAGACATTCGTAGAAATGTCATTGTCCTGTTAGCTGTGTGCACTTTGGTCCCATCTTCTTGGAACCAATCGTGATTGATTTTCACTTCTGTTAACTGATCTAGTGAATTCTGTTAAAACAGCACAATAATGATGATGGTTATTAATTGTATTTTTAGAAAGAATTGGACTAACAATGCGCGTGCTATTCACACCGACCCAGACTACAATTTTCGCTACGTGTAAAGATTGGGGTTAATTTTCGACCACATTTGTGTATTTTGTGAGTTAATATACTCCCAGATGAAACTTTGCTTCATTTGTAAAAAACGTAATGTCGAGGATACTAACGTAATTTTGTCAGGAGGTTAACCGCCTGACAATTTAGTTTTTTGGCATGATCAGCAGGTTTCAGTTCTTGAACACACATTACATTGTGAGGAAAAGTTTCAGTTTTTGTTTTTTATAGCTTTATGTGCGGTAGCAAGTCCGATATCTTGCTGCAGTTTTAACTTGCCCGTTGACTTTGATGGGTTTTCGGCCACAGTATCTGAAATACGAAGCAGCTTCTGTTCGTTTAGAATAGGTGGTCTTACATTTCGATCAGCTTTTTCGACAGAGCTTTTTACCCGATTATTTTGGATAAGAGTTCGATCTGCATTGCGGTGAGGAACAGGAGTATTTGGAAACTCTTCAGAAAACTTGTGCTTCACTAAATCAGTGTACTTGTCACTTTCACGAAATACATGTTCAATGAGAAACCTGTGCTCCTTTGCCGAAAAAACCCTACGTTTCTTGCAACTAATGATTCAGATAAACAAAACAACACGAAACGAAGCACGTTCAATCACAAATCAACAACTGACGTCTTGGTTTATTACTGACCAATACCCAACAAACCCACAGGTCAACCACCCTAAGGCGTAAAGGGTACACCACATAATTCTAAAGCAAACTGCACAGTGACTTCCCGAACGCTTGAATTGAGATAAAATTATTTTAATTATTGTAATTCTTTATTAAGTAATGTATTTTTGTAAATAATTAAAGAAACAGTAATTAACTTCATAAATAATTTCAAAAAAATATTTTTAAAACTAACAAGTTCAATAATTAATGAAGTATAAGTAACTGAGTAAAAGAAATATTTTCCTCCTTTATCTGCGGAATATAAATTTTTTCAATGCAACGTGTTTGGTAAAACTATGAATATCTCAGAGATCTTACATTGAATTTAAATAGTATAAATGGATATGCATTCATTAAACTATCACTCGATATAAAATTACGTGCTTTTACATTTTTTTATTTTATTTTATTTTTTTAAATGACTGGTTATTGCAATCGGATTAACTATTGTTCGATAAAATTCATAATGGATTAAAACGTTAGAGGTTTAAAAAAGAATAATTCTTTATGGTTTATATGAAAATAAATCCTCTCTTTTCAGATTTTATTATGATCGCTCCAACGTTGGCATGAAACCAAACAGTATAATGGGAATTTTTATGCATTTTTAACGCTCGTTTAAACAAATTAAGAATTTATGCTTTTTATTCCATATATACAAATTTAAATTATAACTATAAAAATTCAAGGTAGTTCATGTCATCTTTGTACATTTTATGTAACTTAGTTTTCAGTTTTTTAATATAAAATCTTGCAGTCTTACAGTCTTGTATATCATAGAAGCATAATTTTTTACTTTCTCATAATAAGTTATAAGTAGTTTAAAACTTGTATAAGATTTTCCTTATTTCCGATACATGAAATTTGATTTGAGTCTTACGTTCACAGTTTGTTCGTTATTATGCCACAGGTAAATGGATGCTCTAGTTTTTCTAAGAAGAATCTAGTAATACACAGTTGGAGGATTATTCAGCAATTTAATCGCTACTTTGTATATGATATATCGAGGTTTTTTAAAATGGAAAGCTAATCGAAGTGAAGCTAAAAATTTGCTGTTAATTTTTGTCATGCCAAGACAGTTGTCACTTAAATCCCTTTATATCAACATATTTTGAACTTCTAAAAAATCAACAGACCTAAAAATTAGATATAGTATTATTGAGATGTGAGATAATATTAGAATCTGCAAGGATATTTCTAACTCAGTTATATTTGACTTGGATAATTATATCCTATTTTTTCATAAAATTTTGGAACGCTTTAAATTAATTAAAAATTATCTTAATTTTATTAACTATATATATATATATATATATATATATATATATGTATATACATTTTAACAAACAGTAATGTTGCTGCTACATTACACAAAGCTAGAATTTCTTTTCATCTGTTTAATTAAATGGATGGATCGATTCTAATTAAGTTTTCTATGGTATACTACAGTAATAGATATTATCGCGTGTTCGCGACTCGATCAGGATATCGAGAAACTGACAATTTAGAATGTTTATATAATTACAGTTTATTGGTTTAAAAACATAAGTAAAACAAGACAAATAAATAATAATTACAATGGTACAATTACAAACTGACAATTTAGAATGTTTATATAATTACAGTTTATTGGTTTAAAAACAAGTAAAACAAGACAAATAAATAATAATTACAATGGTAGTAATAATAATAATAAGCGACAATAATAAAACAATTAATGTAAAATAATAGTAAACGATAATACTTTTACATGTCAGTAACAAACAAATAATCATAAATGTCAATCATAATAATAATAAACAGAGATTAAATAGAAGACAGGATTTAAAATAACCGTCAGGATTTATTTACAGGTAGATATATAAAACTGATAAGCAAAATTCAGTCCCATAGTATGACCGCTAGTCTTAACACTTTTAACCACTAGTTTTTTTATTAATAACAATGTACAATAGCTAAGACAGGTATAAAGTTCTTTTCCTGCAAATATCTTTGCTGTTCATAAGCAAAACTATCCTACCAATTTTGGAATAAAATTTAGTACTTTATCACTTTCATATGTAGTGTTACAGTAACTCACCAGTAGTATTTCTTGTTTACTGAAATTACTCGTGGCGTCACCGTAATTGTATAGAACTTAATTCATACTGGAAATTCGCTCCTTCGCTGTCCTCCTCGCAGAATGTTCTCGCTGACTGACGTCTCGCAGACCCTCCTCGTTGGACTGTGGACTGACATCGTAATGTCTCGCTGGACTGGTTCACAGAACTGACTTTAACTGGTTTTCCCAGGAGTATTTATACTTCTGTCTTCTTTACCTGCCAGGCCGGACCTAACTGGAAACGTGAGAACGATTGACCGAGCCTTTTCGTTCCCATACATTTCTTAAGCTGATCTGGAAACTCTTCTCATGAAAGAACATTTGTTTATTGTTTGTCAACGGGTAGTATTACAAAAGACGATTATTAAACGAACCTATTATCTTTACTAATACAAAAGGGTTTCTTTTAGACCCTTTCTGGATTCCTTCCGTTATTATATTTTCTACTAATTTCTTCTTAATTTGTAGTAATCCGTAACTGAGGTCCGTTATACCGGTCTTGTTACAATATTATTGAAATACTTGTTAACATAATGTGATTGGAAAATTTGGATTATTATGGAACAGTATATGACAGTTCCATAATAAGTATTTTATTTACTTTAAATAAAATAAAATTGAAAACGTAAAATTAATATAAAAAATGGATTAATATTCCAGAGACTCACGTTATTTGTAAATTAATGATACTAAATTTGAAAGATATAGACTGATTATCTGATTACAAAAAAATCAATCAATAAATATAAATTAATAATAATAATTAAGCAGGGTATTAATGTTGTTTAAAAATTTGTTACATATATAAATGAAGAATTTTTTGTTTCCTTTTTAATGAAATTGTAAATTATGAGGATTCCTGAATTTGATCAAACATTCTGTAGGAAATTCTGGAAAGATCATTCAAATTAGAATGAAAAAACTTGACTCATTCAATTTTAATTTAAAAATTGATTTGCAAATTAACATTGAAAAACAATTTTTTTACATTACACAAAAATTACACTCTTATTTCAGAATATTGTATTCTAATCGTAAATAAAATTTTATAGTTCAAATATCTTTTCTTTAAAAATATATTAGATATTTTCTTCATTTATATCAACAAGAGTATTTTAAATTTTAAAATATTTATCTCTATCATGCGTAGAATTCGCGTTATGAAAAAAACTTAGCTAGTCTAGCCTTCTTACTGGTTTGATATATTTTACCTGGCAGTAACAAGATGGTTGAAAAATTGGTAGCAATATAAACCATGAATACATATACTGAGAGATCTTTTGTTATTGCGTCAACATAAAAAAAATGCATAAGCTATACATGCAATAATATATTTTTAATAACAGTTTTAAACGTTACTTCTGTTGATTATTATTATTATTATTATTATTTTTACTATTTTTCGCATAAATTCATAGATCCAAAATCATTTTTATATATTTAATAAAATAATTTAAAAGTATGTAACGGGGTTGAAAAATCCTATTTTAAAGATTATAGAGGAGGTAGCGTTACCGCCTCTCTGTCAAGTTGTCATACTTGTCAGAGGGAGCGCTAGCGACGCCCCATATCCTCAAATAATATTAATTTCCTTCCTTTATTTATTTACTTAATCAGTCTTACACTGGTATGTTCTGGAAACGTATAATTTATTTTTTAAACAATGAGCTGCCAAATTTGATTGATAAATTTCGGATTTTATGTATGCATTTCTATGTTGTTTATACCTTTCAAAAAAAGATTTTTATAGTTTGTCCGATGTAGCATTTTATTTCATAAACACCAATTATCCTGAAATTATCGTTTTCATTAACGTTTATATTTGAAATGGTTTTATTTTTACATTGAGATATGCGATGCCTAAATCATTCTTTCGAAATAATCTTGCTATTTTGTTATTGCTAAAATTATTCTTTTAAGGAAGAATGATCAAATTAGTATTTTTTTTTATATTACTTTTTCTTATGTTTTGTGTTCATATTATTATTATTATTATTATCCTTATCATTACACCACTCTTCCTTACTGATTTTCTTTATGATGGCTGTTTCCCTATTTTTCTTTTTTTTTGGAATATGTTGATTCTTTAATCCGTTTTATAGAAATACGATCCAATTAGATCACTCTTCAGCTGATTTAAGTGAAGTTTAAACCGGGTGACTTTAAATCGGCTTCGAACTGGGGTTGCACCAACCAGAGTTAACCGCGCTAGATGGCGTCAAATAGAGCCTAACGACCTGAACTGCGAGTGCGGTGAGATTCAGGACTCTGAACATCTGCTAAAATCACCCTCTGCCCAACCAAATGCACACTAGAAATCTGTGGCAAGGAAATGCTTCTGGTGTTTCGGTGGCACAATACTGGTCGCAAAGGTTTTAATGTCTCATCGCTCGGACACGAAAAAGTAAAGTAAGTAAGTGAAGTTTAAGATTTTATTAATTAAATTTCGTTAACTATTACTTAATAAATCTGCTTGAAAAGAAAATTGAGTCCTATTCCTTTCATTAGTTGCGTATAATTTTTTTTTGGAAAATTTTTCTATTTATTTTCTCTTTACATTTGCTGATGTTCGTGCAAAATAACGAAACCCCCTTCACCCCCCCCAAAAAAAAAACAAATAAAAAAGCCTAATAACAAATAATTACTATTATAAGCTGGTTGAAATTAATTTGGTGGAAATTTTGCCTCACATTGATTCAAATATTTGTCCTTATATTTTAATGTAAATATTTTCATATTTTATAAAATTATATTACATCTTTTTCAAAAATCATTAAATCAGTTTCAACGTTTCATAATGATTTATGATTCTTAATGATAAGATTTATTTTTTAGTTACTGATAGATATGCCCTTAATTTGTAGTTAGTTTTCTGATAAATTTCATTATTTAATTCTCAGGTTCAGTTTTTATTTTTAAAAATCTGGAAATAATTTAATTGAAAGTCTTTGATATCTGAAATAGTTGATAAAATATTAGTAAATATTTATTATCGGTCCTTACAATATTAATGTACTAATTCGGTTATTAATATGTTTAAAGTAAATAAAATAGTAATAACTTCCCTATAAATTCACAAGAAACAGTACTAATTTACAATATAAACTTTTGCAACAACCAAATCAAAAAATTTTATAAGAAATCGATTTAAAACTGACTTCAGAAAGTTTTCAGCAATCTTAGCTACAATTTTCAGAATGTTTTACTCAATTTTCCACTCTGATCTCATCTGATGTTAGTACTGTTTTTTTTTTTCTCTTTTTTTCGTTTTTTTAGTTCGATATGAAGTGCGTCTGTTCAACGATTATAATTAATTAAAAAAAAAAAAATAAATTATAAAATTTTGTTTGAAATAGTTTATATATTCAAATTATTTTAAAATTGCTGACTCTCATGGATAAAAATAAAAATAAGAATTAAATTAAAATCGCTTAAAACTACAAATACCATTACTGAATATTTATTTCTCTTTACATAAGTTCCGTTTGGTAAAATATTTTTTTTTAACTGTTTTAACTGAAATATATATAAAAGTTCACCTTTCCATTAAAGGTATATTAATTATAAACATAATTAATATACCTTTATTTATAACGTGGTAAATTACACGTTATAAATATTACAGGTTTAAAATTTCTTTATTCTTTTACAATAAAATTCGGACAATATTATTCACCTACGTTAAAACTGATTTCCGCTCAGCTTAAATTTTTGTAAATATCTAAGCCAACTGCGGAAAAAAGGAAGGTAATTGTGTTAGTCTCGTTCATGAAAGTTCAATTCTGCCGTGTGTTGTTTATTACAGCAGCTGGAGGTCATCGATTGTAATTTTTGACAAATTCGTTATTGGATAAAAACATCCCTGTCTTTGCATCAGAATAAAATATATATATACAACCGCGCGCACGCGTTTGAACACACATACACAAGCTTACAGTGGTAAACACACAGCCGAGATAGAGAATTCTGCCGGCGAGTTAGTTTATACGGGTTTTTAAACCCTTGGGACTGTAAAAATATTACACAATAAACTCAAGCCCTTTTAAATTGGCCTAATTCAATATCCTTCTCTTTATTAAGTTAACTATTTGAGCTGACTTTGAGGTTATAATACGTGAGAGCTGACCCGGTAGTTTAGCCGATTCTTAATTATGCAGAATGAAATTCACTGTGAGGGAAATATTTTATATTACCTTCATGTGTCATATGAATCAAAAAAAAATAATAAACATCAAGTTTTGTGATTAACTTGATTAACTAAATTGAAAAATAAAAAGTAAATCGATAACTTTCAATTACTTTAAGTATATGTACAAGCATAGTTATATTGTTTTATTTTATATTAAATTTATTCATTAAACTCGCTTAAAAATGTCGTTATATACAAAGATAACCGCTAAATCTCGAAACAATCTGAACATTTGATTTAAAACATAAGATTTAAAAGATTTAATAAAATTTGACATTTATCAAATAAAATGAATTAATCTGATGAAATTTCTTTTATCAATATATAAGATACATGATAATCTATTTTGCATCAGTAAATGAAAAATTCGCATATTATTAAATAGTAATTTATGAGAGAGATTTCTATTTATGAGACCTATTGTATTATTATCAGTTAAGAAAACACTTTTAGTTTGAAAAGTTTAATTAAATAAAAGGTAGTAGACAATCTCTCACAACAGAGTAAAATTTAGAATAAAGTAGCTCCTTTCTGGTTGTTATTATTAACTTCGTGTGTGTGTGTGTGTGTGTGTGTGTGTGTGCGCTTGGGTGTGTGCGTCAATATGTATGTAATTTCTGTTTTTGTTCTTTATATGGAACCCGTGTGAGAAATCAACTGTAAAAAATATATTCTGAAATGACAGTATTGCACGACAAAAAAAACATATTAAAGAATTTTAATAATTAGTTTTATGAGGGAGTAAAAAATTCAAATTTATTCAGCTGTATTTATTTAAATAAAATTTAATTAAATGTTTTTAAATTAATTAAATTTTATTTAACAGAAATTAAATATATTTAATTTATCAAGAAATGCTTGACAAAGCTCTTCACAAAAATTAAATTAAAAATAAATCAATAAGTATTAAATTAAACTTTATTATAATAATAATTATTATTTATTTGATTTAAATTAGAATAAATATGACATCCATTTATTTTTACTTCAATCTATTATTGAATTTCACATAAACTAGAATTTTTAAAAGTCTTATTTTTGCGTGTAGTAATTGTAAAATAATTAAATAATTTTACTTGTTTCTCTTTTTAATTACTTCCTTATAATGATTCGCCCTGCCTGTTTTCTTTCATAATTAAGTTTTAATATCGATTAATTTAATAAATTCTAGAGAAGTTTTTATATTAACCTCTTGTCAATTTTTCCTGGTAAGACGTTAAAAGAGCAACTAATAAAAATTAATATAAATATATTTTTACATTTATATGTACATACTTCCTTATTCGTATATCGTATATATATTTTACCATCACCGTCGCGGGTTCATCCGCGCTATTCGGTTACTTGCGTTTCCCGTTGCGGTCAGGGGATGTTTAGCCGCTCAAGGCGAGATAAGCTCGCCCTTCCCAACTAGCTAGGAGTCTCTATCCCCTGGACCTCTTAGTGTTCATTAAACTCATGTTTCTTCACCTATTTCAAGGTTGAATTTAAAAAAAAATTATAAATTACTTTTTAGATATTCTAATGAAGATTACGGACACCAAAATTCAAGTTTATATCTTCATTTGTTACCGAGAAATTGAAAAAGACTGGGTTTTAAAAGAAATTAAAAATTCCTTTTAACTTAATTTAAATGGATTAAATTAATCTAGTTTTAATTTTTTTTTAAATCAAGTTTTTAACTGTAATTGTTAGGAAAAATTAAAAAAGAAAATTTTAAATTTCATTGTTACCCTATTTTAATCTTTTAAACTCCGAATTTCACACAGTGCTTCCTTATTTTGCACTTACAACGTAAGAAGAACGAAAGTGTATTCAAACTTTCATCAGTCTATCAGTAGTTTTTGAAGTACATTGGTTACGAATCACTCACAACAAGTTCTTTTATTTTTAAACATATAGAGAAATTGTTTATCATTTAAAAAAAAAAAACAATTTTAGTAAACTAACAAAGTAATTCAAATCGTCAATAAACAAACTTGGTTGATGGCGGCCGGTGAAGAAGCGGCTGACATGGTTAAGCGGCTAATAGCTCATGGTCTACGGCTCGCTGAAGACAAAGTGAAAGTGGTCGTTATGGCTGAAAGACGCAGACTACATCCATTGTATTTTAGAGTGGGACACACGATAGTCCACCCTAGTCCAGCCGCGAAGCATTTAGGCGTCTGGCTGGACAAGAACCGATCCTTTACTATACATGTTGAGGAGGCGGCGATAAAGGGCGAAAATGAGGTGAAGGCGCTCAGCCAAATGATGAGGAATAAGGGCGGTCCTCAGACGGGTAAGAGGAAACTGTTGGCCAGTGTACACTCTTCGGTGGTGTTATATGGAGTTCCTGTATGGCTGGGAGCGTTGTCGAGGGCCAGGAACGTGAGGCGTTTGGTTATGCAGCAGTGTAGGCTAAACATACGTATCATCGCAGGGTATCGTACGATCAGCGCCAAGGCGGCATCGGTTATAGCTGGGATACCACCCGTAGACTTACAAGCGCAAATGAGAGCTTCTATAGTGAATGGACGGGACAGAAAGGAAGCAATTGACGGTGTCTACATGGCTTGGCGTGACAGATGGGGAGATTCGGACAAAGGAAGGTGGACCTATGGGCTCATAAACGACGTGAGGAACTGGGTGGAGCGAAAGCATGGTAACACAGGTTACGAATTTACCCAGTTCCTGTCTGGACATGGATGTTTTCGGGACTATCTGTACAGGATGGGCAGATGCCATACAAGTCGCTGTCACGATTGCGGCGGACTGGATACAGCAGAGCATGTGGTGCTTTTTGCCCTAGACGGCGCAATTTAAGAGTAGTGCTCGTGGAATAGGGTGTGGAGGGTGACAACAATATAATCGAGGTGATCCTCAGCAACAGCAACAAATGGGTATGTATCTTGACTACGATCACATCAGTGATAGGAGGGAAAACCAATGAAGAGAGGCGACGACAGGCTGAACAGATGCGGATCTATAGAGACATGGAATTCGATGACGGGTGATCAAGGGAGGCCAGCTTCTGGGGGCTTCCGGCGGCGAGGGCTCTTCGGAATCGTCGCTCGTCGAACACCCCCTGGGGACGCCTACCGGTCATACGAATTCGGAGAGTATTGTGCCTGGGTGATCATGCAGAGACTGTACATACCATATGGTTTAGATCCGGCCCCTGCATGATAGGGGGGGAGGTTTTTTTTTAGCGGGTTAGAGCCCAGCACTGCCATCAGTGCTGGCCTGAAGGCGGCTGGCAGAGCTTTTTCCTCCCCGTACGGAAAGAGAAGAAAAATACAAACTTGTTTACTGACAAGTAAACATATATACGTACGTAAATATGTATAAGATTTGGCTATCAAAAGTTCTTCAGAATATGCACTGTTTCCTTGATGGGAATGCTGGGATAAAGTGCACATCTTATATTAAAAAGATTTCACTTTTTAGAATTATTAATTTTTTCATTTTTAAAATTAGTAATTTTATCTAAACTACTAATTGAAAAAACTGTGGAAACTGTAATTTTTTACATTTGTTTTAATTCAGTAGATGTTTAAATTGTTTTAATAGCTATTTTTCTACAAATAGGAAGTTGGAATATTTATTTTGGAAACGATTGGTTCCATTTTTGATTACCTGCTTTTGTATCTTTGGAAGGAATTTTGGTATTACCGGATCGGAAGTAATTACTTAGGTTTCTGTTCGGAATCCAACAAATTATTACAACTGCTGTTTGGTTTTTTGAATTAAACTAGGAAGAAAAGATCTATTAAATTTAACATCTACTCTCGTATGTATTTTTTAAGATTCTTTTTTATATTCAATTTTATCCAAAATCACAGCTATATTATTTTTATCTGCTTTTAAATAAATTAAAAAAAAAATTGCTTTTAAGCGCATTATTGAGATTTTGTTCTTCTTATGGAATGTTTTACGATGTTAATTTATTTTATCATCTTACAATCGTCACTTTAGATTGTCAAGTGGTTCACAATGTGCTAAAAACCACTGATCTGCAAATTCTACTTGTGTATAATCCACAAGTAGAATCCATTTTGTATTTAACTTTCATATTTCAGTAAAGTTATACTGATCAATTAAGAATTGCGTCTTGTAAGTACAAATATAAAAAAAAATATTTAGTTAAACTATTTGACTTAAAATTATTATTTTGGTACGGAATTTAATTACATTGAAAATATTATATATTTTTCTTTATTATATGAGTGTATGGACTAAGCAGTTTGATGCTAAGCACATTTCCAAATTTCGCTTAACGCTTTGATTTAACCGTGACTGTTCTGACGTCGTTAATATTATGCAATGATCTGTAATATAGAGTAACGGGTTGTTCTACGCAATCATTGTACTAACTTCTACTTGAAACACCTCGTTGAATCTGAATTGGATTTTCGTCTGCCCTGCGTCAATCCCCGATTCAGAATAAAGTGTTCATTCATCGAGCACGTGAACGTGCACACTTTTGTATATATGTGTTTGTGAGCATATAAAGAAACTTTTTAATATTTGACTGAAGTTTTACAAAGATTTTCGAGTTTTTATATTTGCTAACAAAATCCAATGTGCTTTTATAATACCGTTTATTTAATTTTTTTACATATTAATACGTTTTATTTAAACATGAATTTTTCTATTACAAAATTGTAATTTTAAAAACTTCTGAAATCAGTAATTTAAATTAATTTTGATTTAAATTTAAACTTTGTGTTAATCCAAACAGATGAAATCAGTAAAACCCAAATTGTATTGTATTGAGATTAAAATTTCTGTAGCCTGAATCATAAATGAAGTGCTTATTTTCTATTGATATGATAGACAAGACGTACCAGCTTCTGTACCATACGGTCACTTACCGTAGAATACGATCACTTTTAATGTCTTCTGAAAAACATCAAAACTAAGTATTACTAACAGAGAAGAAAACAACCTTAAAACTTAAGAAAGCCCAGATTATTTTCTAATCTGGTTTCGGCAACCTTTCTGGTTTGATATTTAATTTATATTAAATTAAATTTTATGTATTAAATCCACCTTTCAATTTAAATCATATGATCTGTTACTCCTAAACCATTTAACAACTTGAAAAACCTTGAATTTGAAAACTTTTGTCTTTATGTTTGTGCATAATTATTAAAATATTAAGCTTAAATGATTGCATTTTGTAGACGAATTAATAGTAAAGAAGTTTTATACCTTGCGGTCGTTTTGTTTATTATAAAGTAAAATATAATGTATTTAGTGGAGCGTCGTTCATTTTTGAAGGCATTAAAAATACCTTAAAAAATGAACGCATTTTGATGCCTTCATTTACAATTAGATGCTTGATGATTCTGTATCTTTTGGCATCAAGCATGTAAATTTCTTCTATTTACACTTTTAATAATTTTTCTCTTTCGTTTATTTACGAAATTATTGGATCATATTATTTTCTGAACAATATAAAAAATTTCTCAATTCTTTGGATATAATATACAGGAGAATTAAGATATATTAACTATCAGATATTCTACAAGATTATAACGTACAGGAGAACTCATTATTAAAATTTTGTTCCAGTCTTTGGTACATCTTATCGTTTAAATGTTTTCTTTAATTGTTATGTAAAAATAATATATTCTACGCTACGCAACACAAATACAAATTATTGACTATTACTGCGGTATTAATAAATAATTTAGTCGAATGGATAAACTCGTCATAGCAAAATCAACTGATTTCGAAGTTGAGCATTCTAAGGTTCGAATGCTTGTAAAAGCTTTTTTATGAGTTTGAATGCTAGACGGTGGATACCGTTGTTCTTTGATGGCTGGGTTTCAATTAACCACACTTCTCAGCAGTGGTTGGCCTGAGTCTGTTCAAGATTATACATTTACAAATACACGCAAGACTGTGCACAAATGCCTTGGCATCTCTGCAGTGTACTGTTGACAGCATGTCACAGTGCTGTTACTTTGTAACCTGGTATAAAGGAATGAATAAATAATAAAATTAATAAGTCTCTTTCAGTATAGCTGTTGAAAATTTTAAAATTGTGAAATAAGGCTGATTTTTATCGGTCGTTACCCGACATGTCGATGAATCGAGTTTAGTTGAGTTTACATTCTAATTAATAATTTCTTAAAACCGGAATTAGAATGGCTTTATTAGTCGACTTAATATTTTTCAGAACCAGAACAATTTTTTTATTTCTATTCGAAACAATAGATCACCGGACGCAACAATGAATATTTTTAAATAAAACACCTTTTGTTTAAAACTTTTAAACGTATAAAATACTATCCATCATTTAAATTAATCTGTTTCTTTACTTTTTTTAAATTGCAGACATTATAAAATGGTGTTACTAAAAAAATTATTTGTGGAAAATTAGTGGAAAATGGATACATTGTGTAAAAAAGAAAAATAATCCGGGTAAAAAATGTAAAATGTTATCAGAATAGTTGTATTAGATTTAGAGATCCATCATGAAAACTAGGTTAATGATATAAAACGGACTGAGCGACTACATTTTTACACGTTTCACTAAATTTATATAAAAGACACACAAACGCAGAATCTACTATTAATTATGTACGCAGCTGAGTAGGTAAGACATAATAATATTCAACATTAATAAATAAATATAACATTAATAAACGAATTAATAAACGAACAAATAATTTTGTTTAGTAATACCACGAATTAATAATAATAATTGCAGTAAAAGAAGTTATATTAAAATATATCACTAAATTATTCCTGTTCTTTTATCACTTCCTTATTCCAATTCTATTTGAATATAATGATCTTAATTAAAAACTAATCTAATAAAATCTTAACCGCAATAATAATGTGTACAGTTCAGTTCTTCCTAAATTTTGAAGTTACTATTTCGGCACAAAATTTAAAACAAACGAAGCGTAAAAACTTACCAACTCTTAATTATACGCAAATTTAAAAATTTTAAAAAAATTATTTTTTTCCATTTTTATTTATTTAAAATATTAAAAAAAAAAAATGTGTTATAAAAAAATATCCCTTTTGGCACGCCGGAAAGTGGAGGTAGATTTCATCGGTACTAAGTAGGGGATAAAAAAGATTTCCACCTTAAAGAAAAGAAAAACCTCAAATTTACTCAATACGACAATGGTTGGATGTATAAAAAGTTTCACATGTTTAGCATACGACAAGCCTCATCTCATAATTACAACAATATTTTGGTCATCCCTTGCCGTAAGGGTTGGTCATATCAAAACTTGTTTCAGACAAATGTTTTAGGTAATGTGTACCAGACTATCACTTTAAACCGTTTCGATTCTATGCCTATTAAGGGAGGTATGATTTTTTTTTGTCTTCAAAACCCTATTTTTTTCACCTCCTGGACCAATGGTCGGTTATATCAAAAAACTTTACTTAGATACGTTTTAGACCCGTATCTAAAGAATAGTACGAACTTTAAATGAATTCGATATTTTACGTAATAAGAAAGTTATAGCGATTTTTTTTTCTAGAAAGCCACCTCATTTCCACCCCCATGGTCTGATTTTATCCGTTAACAAATTCATCCGTGATTTTGGATTGAGTTATTTTTAGGAAATGATTTGAAAGTGAATGGCGCAAAATTACGGCAGTTATCTCGTCCACAGGAAAATTTTATATATATATATATATATATATACATATCAGTGATAATGAAATTTTTCATTTAAAATATCTTCGACTTATATTACCTAGGAAATAGGTGTATTCGGCCATGAGTAAGACAAACTATTACAAAAAAAAAAAATATCGAATTGAAAATAGCCTCATTTTTTAAGTCCATTAATAAAATTATAAATATCACAATTTATATTTTATCCAACTAACTAAAAATAAATATCATAATGTTTATTAAATAATTAAATTTTATTTAATATTATTTTAAATAATTACGAGTAAATAATAAAATTCAACGAAGCATAAATAAACACATTTTATCGCCGGGATTTGCATTAAGCTGTAAAGAACTGCAGCTTTAACTTGTTATATAATTATTTCAGGTGTAAGACAAGTAATTGTAGCAATGAAATCAGGACATAGTGGGTGATATATTGTCTGATAGAACCCTTAAAAAATGGGTGAGTACTCATTTGTGTATTTACTACTGTCCTTGCACAGAGTAGTTTTCGAGAACCATCGTTGTATCAGTGAATTGTAATTTTTATCTCAGTTATAATCTATCTTGGAATTCCCTTATAAAATTTAAATTTACGTTATAGATTTTCTATACATTTCCTATCAAAACTAAAGTGAAATGACGCACTTGTTTTCCCAAAGGGCACATTACGAAGCCTTTCTCAACGCCTTCTACTCAACAAAACTGCAACTAAATATTTTTCAAGTGACAAAAATTATGCAGTTCGAAAGGCTTTAAAATAATGTTGAATAGAAGTGGGTGAAATAAAAAATAAAAGGACTAGTGGGGATAAAAAATCAAATAAAATGGGTGAGTACTCATTTGTGTGAGTATTAGTCCTTGCGCAGAGTAGTTTTCGAGAACCATCGTTGTATCAGTGAATTGTAATTTTTATCTCAGTTATAATCTATCTTGGAGTAGAAATGGAGAAGAATAGTTCAGAACTATTAACTTGTTTTAAGAAATTTATTTTTAAAGATCGCAGTTATACTATTCTACTCTTTGTGAAAATCTTAAGTCACAATGGTGTTAACATTATAATAATAAAACTTAACGTTTGGTTTGGTATATATGTTAAATTCCGTATCAAGAAAATGTAAGTAAACTTAAATAATCAAATTTTTTTTCGGGAGAAGATTTTGTATTTGAGATGAGGAGGATAAAATCGCTTACTCCGAATAATAAATGAGTGACATTGTTTATATGCGTATATTAAATTTGAATAAGACATATGTTAACTACGTAGCCTACTTTCTTACAAATTTAACACCACTATTTATTGTTTACAAATAGAATAAAGGAATTGTTCTTGGGCAACCAGAATCTTATTCTCTTGGGTAAAATGTATTGTAAGGTTGTTGGAAAGTTTGGAATTAAGTCTATTTTATTATCCAAGTACAACAGTAAGGGTCTGCAGTACATAGTTTACACAAAGTATTATTAGATCTATATTTTATGCTCTTCATGGGTGGAGTATGGAAATTCGCAAACAGGCTGTATTATGTTTACTCTTGATTAAAGCTATGCCATTATATTCGTGCAGTAACCAAGTAGGATTTCACACTTTGCTGTATTATATAATATCATATTATACAGGAGCATCTCTCTACTGCTACAAACTAATGTTTTTACTTTTCAGCCGTACAGGCATACTATTACAGCATTCCCTTTTAGCTAGCTTAAATAATAACTTAAGTTTCATCATTAAAAATCCATGTGTAACAAACGAAATAATTTTCGTTGATGTTTCTCATCTTTCATGTGTTTATTAAATTGTTTTTTTTTTTTTTTTATAAACTCTTTACAAAAAATTTTAGCTATATATTCTGTTTTTAGCAATTGTAAATTATAATTTTTCTGTAATAGAAACTTAGTTATTAACTTTATAAATGATACAATAGATCGCCAAGGGGATACTTGCAATATCAGGATTTTCAGGTTGAGTAAATTTGTTTAAATAATAGAAAACTTACGTGTAAAATATTAATTTATAACTTTAAATAACATATGAATTATATTAGATTATGGGGGGAGGTAAAATACCATAATTTCGTGCATGATTAATACATTTTATTAACCTAATGATGACTACTTCATAAAATTTTATTGATTTATTTACACCTATTTGTGAATTTTTATAAATATTTGCTTGCGGTAAATTACATTGTAGTGAGAAAATAAGTCAGTAAATTTTACAATAAAGACATTGAAGAGAAATTTGTAAATACACATCCAATTATTATAATTCAATATAGTTCTATCTTAAGAATCAATTCGGCAAGGTTTTTAATTATAATACCGCCCTTTTCGAAGAAAAGACCTATGTATAAAATTTTGTGGCTCAAAAATCTCCAAAACTACTGTACCAATTTGATTTAAATTTAGATATAATGTAGAAGTTTATCTAAAGTTATGCGTGTGAAAATTTTATGAAGATTGGCTGAGTCGATCTTCATTTATTCTCAATTTAAGGTAAAACAAATTGTTCTTATGTTGACTGTGTAGTGATGTATATTTTATATGCGCTTATGCAGTGAGTCACAGTGACGAGTGAGTTGAAACTTGATGTTTGTGTGTAGGGTGTACTGATTAATCAATCGTTGTACTTTGAAAATTAATGTATTTCTTACTGCAAAATAGTGAGAGTGTCGGAAACGAAAAGTCAGCCTTCTGGCGCAGAACCGTGCAAAAGTTGTTTTCTATTTTCTATTCCTGATTTATTCGTTGCAATCTGTCAACTTATTAACAATAAGAAACCAATGGCCCAATGAGATTAGAATGATATGTAGACATGTAAATGAGATGTTCTTATCCAATATAGTCTAAGGCCGACCGTTCCTGAGATTTGTGGTTAATGAACCCCCAACCACCAAAGTAAACCATTATCGATTGTCTAGTAATTCAGAACTATTTAAAAATAACTATCTTTATTACGATTTGAACCTTAAATCTTTCTACTTTGAAAATCATCTATTTTGCACATTTACGACGACAAATTTTTACCACTAGACCAATCCGGTGGCTGCATACAGTGGCCTAATCAACTCCCTTTGTAGACAGGGTAAGATAAAAATTTATGTCGAGTACAGAGGTAACAATAACTGTTAATCATCTTAGCAATACCTCTTTCGTTAAAAACTTTATACAAGATTTAATTTCTAAGTTATCAAATAAAGAGTATTTTTATACATTTAATTTTTTATTACTAAAATCAGATTTGGAACTTTTTTTGTTGTAAATAAAAAAAAACGACTGAATCCCGGGAATTGAACCGGGACCAAATGCTGGTAGAGCTGTAAGGTAACTTTAATTTATATTTTACCCGTTTATATTTAACCTGCCGGGTTGGTATAGCGGTAAAATTTGTTGTAAACCAGCTGATTTCGAAGTTGAGAGATTGGAATCCTAATAAAGATTAGTTGCTTTTATCCGGATTTGAATACCTAGATCGTGGATATCTGTGTTCATTGGTTGTCTATTTTTTTCTCTTTTTTTTCCCCCTACTGGGCCGGACAATTAAGTAAAGATCGGCCCAGGAGAGTGTCCTTTTACTCTAAGGGGGCCTCCCCACCTACCGACCGAAAGTACGGTATGGCAGGTCAGCCCCTCGGTCGGCTCTTTATCTTCTGTCTGCCTCTAATCCTCGAGAGAGAGTAATCCCCGAGCCCATTGGTTGTCCGGTTTCAGTTAACCTCAAGTCTCAGATACGATCGGCCTGATTCTGTGCAAAACTGCACCTTACTCACGCGTCAAAAGGGAAACGGCTGTCTGCGTGCCCGAAATCCAGAAAGCTGCATGAGATATTTGGAGACTTCCAGAATATTAATAAGAAATATATACCCGTTTATTTTAACTTCAATTTTTTTTAAATTTCTTATAGTTTTAAATGTAAAAAGTCAGGGAAGTAAATCATCTAAGCATTTAACGTAATTTCTCCAAGAATTTCGATTTTGTGTCACTATAGATTTTATTTAAATCGATTTCAGGTATCAGTAAATTTTAAATATATGAATATTTCTGGAGCGGAAACTTAAATTTAAACTATTTTTTATAAGATCATGGAATATAAGCCTGCAGTAAGTAAATGTTTAATAATTTTTTTTTTTTTAATTTTCTATTGCTTTGAATATACAAATAACCGTATAACACCCTAGCCAACAAATCACGGATAGACTTTTTAAATGAGCATACAAGAAAACTTGGTATTGTGCCAGCAAAACGTGTGGCAAATGTATGAAATTACTGACCCGTAGCATGAGCCAACGGGTTTATCATAATAATATAACTTTGTTTTTATGAAGGCAAAATAAAAAAGATGTAACGATGTTAACAACATATTCCAGTTCAGTGTTTACTTTACTCACTAATTCTGTGGGCTAGATAAGTAGAAATATCTTGATTAGTCTGTTAGAATATCAGATGAAAAATCACGGGGTGACTATTTTATAACGCTACATTCTTTTAATAGTACAGCCTATTCAGGATTATGCCTACCTAATAAGTATGCTAATTGTATTTATTTGCAAACATTAAATTGATTTAAATTTTCACAGATCCGGTAGTTAAACAACCACACCAATTTACCTGTTAAAAACTATGGTTTTCTTCGTGCATTTATTTTTGTCGTTTAGAAAATTTTACAAAATGGTTAACATCAATTTAATTAAGTTCTTTAAAATTAATTTGATTTATAACATACGTTTTTTGAATTTTAGTTGCTTTTAATTTAAGGAAATCACTTGAGTAACATATTATTATTATTATGTAATACTATTTATTTTCGGTTCACCTACGAAGTGTGTATTTTTTCTCAAGGAAAATATACTTTTAAAGCAGCGAATAAAGTTCATCAAAGGAAAATTGGTCATCTTTTTCAGATGCAATACACTGGTTAAGATGAAAGATGTACTCAAAAAATGGATAAACAATTATGTTTAGCTTTAGTTTAAATAAACCTTCTATTAATCTGAGAAAACTCCACCGACAATAATATTTTTAGGCAGAATTCTAACTTTTAACTTCAGTTGTAATTTTAGCTTTTTTCTGTGTACAATCTACTAGAAAAAGAAATCTTTCACGAATATTTTACTCCATTTTAAAAAAAATATATAAGATATATATTTTTGTAATGTCTACGTTGCAATCTGTTCAATTAGTGAATAATAAACAACCCCCCCCCCACGGCCCAGTGAGATGATGATATATATATGATATGCAAATGAGGGGTAGTTTTGTACAGACTCAGGCCAACCATTCCTTAGATGTGCGGTTAATTGAACCCAACCACCAAAGTATACCGGTATCCATTCTCTACTATTCGAGTAAAAGCAACTAGCTTTTACTAAGAATCAAACCTCAGAACCTTCCTCTCCAAAAATTGACTGTTAAACAACTGCTTTGTGATGACGAGTTAACTACTATATTAGCCCGGTTGGCTAAATATATGTTTTTTCGTGTATGTAATTTTAAAGAATGCAAGAAATTAATTTTAAAAAATTAATAGCTGGATTACACCCGTTTTTTTGTTAATCTATTTTTTTATAATTTTGTCATTTATTTTATATTGATTTATGTAAATTTATTGTGAATTTTATAACTAGAGCAATAATGCATTATTTGCTACTGTCTAATTATATTATTTTTGCTAATTGTAATACTGCTGTTGCAGTATTACACATTTTAGACAAGTCAACGATTTTTAAAGAAGATAAATATATTGACCGTATACAACTAAAAAACTGAGTGATAATATTAATTAAGGCATAATTTGTGTTAATATTTTTATTTACTAAAAATATTGTTTAAATAACAAAAAGATTTCCTCAATAAAATAAATAACTATTCAAGCTTTGTTGAGTAACTTCCACTAACGTGCAATAATATACAACAAATATTATACGGGGCAGAAAATTACCAGTTGAATAACTTCACTCGTATACTATTACTACTAAAATCATTACTCTACCGGAAACCCTAAAAAAATTCATAATGTAAATATTCTTTTTTTATCCTTTTTTTAGTAATCCTTTTTTATCAAGACATAGTAATGTTTATTTGTCTGAAGTACTAACTAAGTAACACAACCAAGTAAGGTGGTGTGATGAACTAAATTTTATACATATTTGAAGATACCAGTTCGATCTTGTCGTGACAAATAGTCAGTCAAGTACACAAATTTTTGTGCATGGCATATGGAGGAACTGCGGTATTAGTTAAAAGATCACTAAGACATCATCAACTTCCAGAATTCAATAGAACAAATTCAAGCTATCTCAACTGAACTTCTGGACTGGTTGTGGCTTATCACGTTTTCAGCGATCTACTGCAACCCCTGGCATGTTATCATGAAGTAATTATTCAAAGAGATTTTTGAGACATTGGTCCCGTTTCGTACCGGGGGATGACTGGAACGCGAAGCATGTTCATTGGGGTTTGAGACTTACAACTAGTCGGGGAAGAATATTAATGAGCAGCGTTGTTGAACTACCATCTCAACGTAGTCTTTGGGTTGCAACCCACGTACTGAGCATCAAATCCAAGAAAGTTGCCGGACTTCAGTGGTTTTTATATGACACCCATCAATTTTACACTTTGATTAGGGACAATTATGACTTGACGTCAGACCACTCGTCTGTCATACTCACATCAGCACGACGGAGATAAAGAAGAAAACCTTTTCGTTCTTTCACAATAACAGGGCTCATATTGTAATTCTGTCGAGGGGAAGTTGGTTTTTCCTACGCAGTTAAAGTGCTTAAGAGATATTGAATATGCAACACTGTATTTAACCTCACTAATGCAAGAAGGGGTCTGGCGCTCGACACCGGAGGAAAGGTGTGAAAGATGGGAAGGTATGGGCTATCCAAGGGAGCTGATGGACCTCATTAATACTGAGACGGCTTAGGAGAAGGTGGCAATGTTACAGGAGGCCTGAAAATAGGACTTCTTTTATCAGAGCCTCCATTGAAAGCTTGGAATGTTACATGAGCTAGAAGCGACTCCGAAAAGGCCGATCTATTCGCTTCTCATCTGAGCAAGGTCTTTTTACCGTTGGCCGTATAAACTCCTCATGAAGATGAAATACGTGAATTTCTAGAGAACCTATTTTTCAATAAGGAGGTGCTAGTGGTAATCAAGGAAGAGAAGATATTAAAAACGGCTCCATGCATTGAGTTCATCACTGATAAGATGTTAGTAATGCTTTCGTAAAGGTCATGCGATTCATAACAGGAATTTTCAATGGGATCCTCCATACAACGTTCTTCCCGTTTGGGTAGAGGTCTTTCGTAAAGTAATGGTCCTGAAACCAGGTCCCTCTCATGATATTGCTTCTTACAGATATATAGGTTTTCTACTAAAACGAGCATCCAAGCTGTTTCTCCAGAGGCTGTGGCCTATCTTGGAGCAAAAGGATATTATACCAGATCATTAATTTAGCTGCAGGAGTGGGCACTCTACCATTGAATAGAACGTTAGAGCTGTTATAATCGCAACCAGAGAATAGGAGGAGACTATCTTAGACTCTGTATAGAAGTTACCTTGACGGGCGCTTTTCCCAGGTTAAGTTCCTTCAGGGATTATTTGGGTTTTCGATACGAAGTCGGAATTCCTCAGAGCTCTGTTCTGGGGACAGAACTACTCCTAATTAATCACTGTCGCATAGTTTGCAGACGACACGGCAATCCTAGCTGATGATGAAGAGTTGAATCAACCTTCTGCTAGACTACAGTCAGACGAGATCGGCGCGTGGCTAAGGGAAAATGAGGGGTGAATCCGAACAAATCGAGCCAAGTGACATTTACGATGAGAAGGGGTGATTGTCCACGAGTCCACCTGTTTGGCGTTTATATACCTCACATCGGTCGGGTACGATAACTTACACTTGGATAGTGCTTGACGTGGAAAGGCCACATGATAGAAAAAAGGAAACAGTGGAACATAGGGAACTAAAGTGGATGCTGGGTAGAAACTCACATTTATCCGTACCTAATAAACTGTTAATCTACAAAGTTATCTTTAAACATATCTTGACGTATGGGACCCAGCTCTTAAACCTTGTACAATACAGCTCTCAGTATTGCTATTACTCATCGTGGGACGATGAGTAAGAGCAATATTGAAATCATTCAAAGATCCTAAAATAAATTAGTGAGGACCATAGAAGAGGCGCCGTGATTTGTTAGGGGTAGAGAAATTCATGACTTACTAATAATTACCTTATGTTTATGAAAAGATCCAAAAATTTAGCTCGCGGTATGAACGGAGATTAGACAAGCATCTAAATTACCTAGTAGTAATCTATTTTACAACAGCGATGACATCAGGCGACTGAAACGTTTCCATGTACTGGACCTGGGAGATGTAACCAGACAAATGACTGGAAGAAGGAACCCAGGAGTGGGAACATAGGATGAGCCATTGTGTAGTGAATGCCATTTTAATAGTGTACAAATTACAGTTGTTTCTATAACCGACGAATATTTATTTTCTTTTAGTGTTATTTTCATATATGGGTACTGATGACATTTTTTATTTTTTTTATTTTTATTTTTTTACCTGATATCTGTTTCTGGTATTATGTTAAGTATTAGACTTTACTTTGACTCTTATACAAGTGCATTTTCTATATATGACGGGTTGAATCTTTGTATGGTTTAATGAGGGATTTTTGTCGAGGACCTCTCTTCCCCTGATTATCATTAATTTGATTTACTTATGATCCCATATAAGATATCAATTGTAAATGCTAAGAGATAAACAAAACAAAATTCAGAAACATCACGCATTAAATAAATTACTTATAATTTCATTTATAAAATTTTTCGGTGTAGGCACTTCATTAAGTTAGGTTTTGTTATAAAATCGTCTGTATTTACAAATATATTTTTCATATCTAATATACGAGTATTATCCAACAAGTCAGTAAACTTATCGATCTTACCCAACAAATTAAAGTTTATTTTTTTGGCAATATTTTCTAACAGAACTTTGTATTAGTTGATTTAGACGTATCTAATCTGGCAGTAAAAGCAACCATACGTATATGGTCGTTGCATTTACATTTCATACATAATCGAATGTGTGAAATAAAAGTGTCCCTATCATTCTTTAAAAAATTATCACTCTCTCACTCTATCTTTATCATTACGTAAACAGAGCTATTGTTATCCCTCCTCTGAATGAATATTTGATTTTTTCGGGTTATAGACTCACGGTCTTTAAAACGTCATTTCACAGTAACATGCTTTCATATATAAACAGAAAAAAATACAGATTTAGTTCAGTAGTAGGTAATATACATAGCTTACAATTTAATTGCGTTTAATTTATAACTCTTAGCGTTGCTTAGCTATAAAATTACATAATGATTTCCTCTAAAGTAATCGTTTACAATATTTTTCAGTTACCATTTGACATTTTTTTCACATACGCGGGGCTACTGACGTGAAATTTAAATAAAACTGACCATAAATATTTAAATATTTTTATTTACGTGTTTTACTTTAAAAAATAACTAAATGGTTGTCGGATGATACCCCTAAAATGTAACTTTTTTATTGTGGTAACGGATATTTGATACCTAGTAAACAGTAAATATTTATTGAGACAATATATACATATACTCGTTTATATAGAATAGAAATAAAAAGTATCAAAACCAACAAATTCAGTTCAAAATAACCAGAACTTACCAATTTTTCATGCTTTACAAGAAATAATAAGTTATCAGGGATTGTAATTGTAATTATTGTATGAAATAGATACAAAAACATTTTCAAATAATTAAAATTTTCTTGTACTGTAGTTATACAATTAGACATTGTTGTTAGTAAGAGAGGATACTTAGAGATACTGTATATTCATAACATTTTGAGATAGTAAGTAACAATAAATTTTGTTATACACATTGAATTTTAATTACAATTTTCTGTACATATAATAAAATAATAACTACTGTCGACCCAGTGCACGCATCACGCAAAAACTACTACAGTTTTAATAAAACTTTACAGATTTCTACCTTAGAGGCTTGGTCATTATCTCAAATTTGAATTATCACGATATTTCTAATGGGGGGTTAAGATTCTAAAGTATTAAATATACTCACAGGAAAATAATTAATCCTTTTACTTCATTATATTTCTGTTACTTTTGTAATAGTAAATATGTCTGATTTCAGATCTATATACTAAACATCTAGCCTAATCCCTAAATTTTAAATATTTTATTGGTTTATTATTATTATTGTAATTGTAACTGGATTAAATTAAACGAACTTTAACAAGTTTAGCAAACTCTTATTTTGATTGTTTATTTTGACAGTCAATATTAGATTGTCAAAAGTTAAAAAAATAGGCCTTCGAAAAAGAAAAGTAACCTTTCTTATTGTTCAAAGTCTGCTAAAAGAATGAGATTATCTCGATCTTCTGAAACATCTGAAGTGCATGATTTTGCCAGACTCATGTTGTAGCAGGATCGTATCACAGCCTCTACGTCAAAAACAAGTGAAACTTTGGAGGAAAGAGAGCTTTTCAGAATTTTATTGTCATTTATCAGTATTACTTTCAGAACTATGAGAATAATGAACACAACACAACAGGTGTAGAAAATTGATACTGATTCATATAAATAAATTAAATCCTTTGTAGATGCGATTGTAATTATTTTTATTGTGAATTGTAAATAATATTGATGTACATGTGAATCTTTATACGTGTTATTGAATCCATAAATATAATGATAATACTTGAAGTAAATTAATCGGAGAGCTGGAACTGGGCTGTCCGAATGGAATGGAATGGAATGGAATGGAATGCAAAGTTGGAGGGAGTTTACAAATTCTCCCTACAGATCGTAGAACCTGGGCAGTGTTCCTTGCTGCTGGATGATTCTATCGGGCGTGTTTTTAAAGGTTTATTTTATATGACGGGTATAATTTTTCAATTTTTTGGTTATTTTAAATTTTGTATTTTAAGGACGGATTTAATTGCATTCCAGTCCGTTGTTAAACCAGCGTTAAACCCATTTTATGGGCCGACCGCGGAAGCCTAGGCTTTTGAAACCTGTCCTCCCGACGTAATTCCCCTTCAGACCGTCCACTGAAATCCTTTCGGTGCTAACGCTTCATAGGCTAGCAGGAATACGCTACAACGGGACATTAACTGTATGGAGGGAGCAATGCGCCCCCTTCTCCGGAGGGAGTCGCAATTGCTGATTGATTTAAGTTCATTGTAAGTGTTAGACGATAGTTAGGAGAAGTTCTTCATCCACTTCTTTGATGGCTGCCCTTCACGGTGCATCTCCGCTGGGCTATCTTCCGGACTCCTGTCCGTGACGTCGGGTCGAGCTGTCCGAATAAAGTGATGAGCTTGTTTATATACTGTATGTGAAGCCACTGAATCGTCAGGAGCCGAGTGCATCCGAAAAAAAGCCGTGTGAACTGTAAAGAGCCGAGTGATGCCGACAGAAGCCGAGTGAAGTGTAAAGAGCCGCTGAATTGTCAGGAATCGAGTGCATCCGAAAGGAGCCGAGTTGAGTGTAAAGAGCCGTTTAAATCCGACCGAAGCTGAAAATCTTTAAATTTAAAAGTCCTGTATTAAATAAAAATTAAAGTTCCAACATTTAAACAGGAGCAATAAAAAAGTTTCTAAAAATTAAATAAGTCATTTAAATAACCCTGACAGGTTGATAGCTTAACAACAGATATCCATCTAGACTGGAAGGGCTTGGTTTGCTTACCCTGACCGGCAAGTTTTGTAACAAAAGAAACTGTGAATGCAATATCTATTAAAACTTGTTACACATAAGTGAAAAACAAAAAGGTCCGTATTTTTGCTATTAATAAATTTCAGTAAAGATAAATCATTCATTTAAACATTGGTCGGTATTATAACCTACTATCCCCTAAGATAACAATATGTGAATAAAAAAATTTGAAACCTACACTTAATATAGCTAGTAATTCCAGTAATAAAATAGTTAAAAAAATAGAATATTAACAATTTATAATGTTTTTACATACAAATTACTTCAACTCTTAACTCTTTTTAAATCGACTTCATAAAAGGAAGGATTCTGTTCAACCCGCTTTTATATATATATATATATATTCAAATTTTTCTTTTCAATAAATGGACCAGTCGATGCTTCTAATTTTATTTTTATTAAAGTTCCCGTGGTGTGACCTTGAATGTTTTCCGACAAACTTAATAAGAATATGTTCTAAAATAAAAATTATATTTTCTGCATAGACAATTAGAAGATAACGGTGGAGATACTCATAATGACAGGACATTAAGTCGACACAATTTTAAACACAAGACGACCACTGTTATATATTTTATACACTTTACATAAACAACTTTACGTATGGCAAGCAAGTTTTAGTTTTATTAAGAATATAATATACATTTTTAAGTTCCTGATGATGGAATTCTATTCCGAAAGCCCATGAACGCATACAAAAAAAATTGGAGTGGTTTCTTAATTATTAATTATAGACGATATTTCTTTTACTCGTATCTTTTCTTAGTATCGTATTGTTGTAGGGAAATGTTTTGTAGCTTTGCATAACTCTATATTTAGATTATTTTCGAAGTAAATTTCAAGAAACTGAGTTATAAAAACTAAAGATAAAAAATAATATTTATTCCTGCATTCTAAAAATCGTTTGGTTAGTCTGAATAATAGACTCGTTTATGCTTTTTCTTTGTATTCTATTTTTATTTTTATCTGAAGGCAGGTTTAGCCTCCTTCGTGTTTCTTGCAAATAGCTTTCATCTCATGGGGAGAATGTTTTATTGGGTTAATCATATTTCATGTAAAAATAAAATTTTAAGTATTAAATGAACATAAGAAATAAACTTTGAACGCGTACTAAATATAATGATAATTTAGCGTACTAAAAGTATCGTACTGATAATTTTTAAATTTTTCTTTAAATTTCAACTTTAATAGTTTGAACGAAATTTAAACATTAGTAATTTCCGGCAGTGGTTTTTCTTATTTTATGCTGGCTTCAAAATAATTAAATTTATAGAATTGCAAAATTATTATTTTACAATTTTTAATTATTAGCATAGTTTTTTCTAATTTTTTTTTCAATTTTATACATTTCTAGGTACATTTTTGTTATTTGTTGATATTTTTTTTTTTAAATAGAGGAACATTTTTTGTAAGAAGTACATTGTATTATTTTTATCCTAGACATCGGTCGGTATCCACCTATTTTTATTTATGAGAAAGAAATTAATATACTGTAGTGACGTTAAAATAATATGTGTAGGCTTTGTTTGTGTTTTAAAAAATAATATGTAAACGTATACGTATAAACATTAACCGAATAAAAAGAATAGTGGTAAATGATTGTATAACTTTCTCGGCTTTGCCCTTGATTAATTTTTGTTTAAAATATGCGTTAAAATTTAAAATAATTATTTAATTATACAATATTTAGAGTACAATTGCGAAAAAATATTTAAAACGAAGGGTGATAAATCAAAAGAACAAAACATATACAGTTCAATTTTAAGAGGTGGGGTTCAAAAACACGTTTGATAAACGTGTTTTTGGAATCATGATTATTATTATTATTATTATAAACTTTTTGCACCATGGGTCTTTTGCTCGAGTACTTGATCAAGCAGAGAAATACAAGATTATTTTAGGGCTTTTCTATTTTTCGTCAAAGTTGTTGAATAAATCATGCAGACTCACAATTATGCTTAAAATATCTTTCAAATGTGTTACATAAACACGGAAAGGAATATTCAGAAAAAGAATGAGCAAAACGAATTGCGAAGTGAAACTCCGCTCTTCGAAAATTTTGTTCGGGGATATTTCATTAAATGGTTATTAATGATAGAAAAATTGAAAGTTTCCTTGAATATACTTCTGACATTTCATAGATATATATTTATCATTAGCTGTTTCAGATATTTGTACATAGCCATTTAAATTATGGTTTCTAATTATTTCTCTTAAGCCATCTAGTTTTTTAATTCTTATAAAAACTAAAAAATTACTGCATGTTTTCTCGGCTATTAATGAAAAAAATTAGAAGCGCCAAAAATAAAAATAAAAACTTTTCAGAAGTAGCAAATAAATTTTAAGTAAATTTTTCTAAAAATATTCATATATAGGTTAAGCTTAACAAATTTGCTTAAGTGAAGTTCTCTCTAAATATAACACCGCTTCAAATAGAGGCTAAAATAAGAAAAAGAAAATTTTCAAAAAAGGTTCTGTATTTTAGGTTCGGGGGTCTATCATTTAAAAAATTGCAGATATTTCTTGAAACATATATTTTAGTTTTAAAAGGTGGGAATTAATTTTTGAAAACAAAATTTGAATTATTTATATATGCATTGTAGATAACAAATATATTTTAATAACATTTTTCTAAAATGCCGGTGAAAAAACCGAAATTGTTTTTTGCTACATCCCGTCACTCCCTTTTTTGAAAAAAAATAAGACGCTCAATCCCCCATCCATAGAAATAGTTGAGCCAAATTTGAAGAAGATCGGTTCGATCATTTCTGAGATTTAAGACCAAAAACATTGTGACGCGTATACGCTCGCACATATATACATGTTTTTCTTATCTATATGAACTAGTTGGATCCTAACACGTAAATATTTACAAAAATCCTTCTACCACATATTTTACATGATCATAACTTCATTTTTCCTTTAATTCAGGTATTCTAGCTATTCTCTGGGCAAGTAAAACAGTAGTTAAATAAAACATATACGATAATGCGCTTTTAGGCTACCTATTTTCTTGTGCCTTATATATTTTATCGTCAGATGGACATGACTGTGCATAGACATTCTTCTTCAATAGACATTCTTAGAAAATCAATAAAGAACTATAAAATGAAAGACATAAAACTGAAAAAAGTTAATTAAAGAAAACAGTAAAAATCTCTATTTTTTTATTAAATACTTACCTTTTGTTTGTACGTTCCTCTTTATATATTCACTTAGTCTGAATCTTTTTAATTTTATTCCTTCATAATGGTATAATTTTAATTTTATTTTCATCTCTCAGATTTATTCTTTTTCCTTTTACCTGTCTTAGTAAAAATAATTTCACATGCTCTTTTCCTTTCAACCTCGTTTTCTTTTTTCTCATTATAAGATTTTTTTGTTCTTTTTTTATATTTCCTTTCTCTTTATATATTTTATTTTAACTTTTCAATACTAACATTTTTTTTTTTTTAATTAAATATTATTAATCGCACTTTTACTCTTTTTTTAATTTATTTCCTTTTTATTTTGAATTTAATTAATTTTATTAATTTACTGTAAGGTTACGTTAGTCTTACATAGTACTGGTTGTAACATAAAACATTTCCAATCGGTTTTGATTTTAGTTATCACAATAAAGAGAATTTTATATGGCAAATGTTAATGTGCTTCTTTTTCCATTTCTATGTATTGCGGTTTTTTTTTCAATAAAAATGTATACCTCAAAAAACGGATTAAGGTATCTTACTGTTTTTTTATTTTTTATTTTTTTATTTGTTAATCATATTCTCTAATAAATAAATATGGTGATCTTTTCTTCTCAAATTTCATGATTATTTTATTGATAAAATCATTCTGATTACTTAAGTGTTTATCATTTTATTATAAACAGAATGATACACAATTTTTTTAACACAATTTTAAACAAACGAATTACAACAGAAATCGAAAACAAGTTTAAATTCTAAAAGAATATAAAAAAAAATAATTAACTACATATTGACAAAGTTTACAGTAGATATAAGGTAATATTTATTCTTTAATATTTCGTCTTTTGAAGAAAAAAGTTTAAAAAGTTATCATTTCTTCAAATAATTGTTCATTTTATTTTACTGCTAATTTAAATGTTTATTTAATGGCAATTTTTTTTACCCCGCCCCCCAGCGAACCTGCAATTACGCCATAAATTCAGCTCTGGCGGGTGAGCGCCTCAAACTACGTCGGCAGAACTCAAGGTCCCACCCAGGTAGCCGGGACCCGGTCTTTCGATTAGTTGCCATGCTTCAAATGAGCGGACCCCGAAAGGATCTTCTCACCGGGACTTCGGTCTTTACGCCTCGCCCCTAGTTAGGAACCGACAGAGGGATCCCTCGCCGGGACTTCGGTCTTTACGCCTCGCCCCTAGTTAGGAACCGACAGAGGGATCCCTCGCCGGGACTACGGTCTTATTTACCCCCCCCCCCCCCATGGCTCCGCCAGGAGTCCGTGTCCACTCATCGGTGATGAGTCGCCGGAGCGTCTCACCCCTCCTGGACAAGGCTATCCCGCGCCATAATTCTGTACTCCACAGCGAGTACACCTCACTTCCGGTGTACATTTCTGCAGCCTCAGCCCCCCAAAGCGTGGCCAGATGACTTGCAGGAAGTGAAGCGGGCTTTCTTCTGGCAATTCATCTTGACATGACCAACCTCCCAGCAGTTAAAACATTGGCCGGTCCTGCCAGGAGCACTACACAGCTTCGCCCGGTGCCCCGTATCCCAACAACGGAAGCACCGCTATTCTGGCGACCGGCGCATTACTCTGCAAGCTACTCATCCAATCCGCACCCGGTCGCCGTGTAGTAATCTGTTCGCCAGGATGGGTGGCAAAGCTAGAGTAACTACCTGAGTGGCCCCATAGGAAGGTCTCATCGAAAGCACATCAATCGTAACAGTCACCGGTAACACCACGAAGATCTCTCATGAACTCCTCATCTGTGGTTAAGGCATCCACATCCTTAATACTGACGGACCCGCCTACCTCCCAACAACGTCGTAACACCATCTACCTTCTCTGCAATCTCCCTAAGGAGCCGCTAATGTCTTATATGGCATTTACATGGCAATTAATAAGTAAATAAATAAAGTTTGAAAGAATAAGAATGAATAACTTTCGAAATCGCCAAATGTCAAATTCCCTAACCAAAGATATATTGTTAGCGAAAGGAAATAAAAGAATATGAAATCATGTAGATGTAGCCTACTTACATTAAGATGCAATAACCGAATGGTTGTTGGTAATCGAAAAAAGGTAAATAGAAATTATAATTTGAAAATTATATGTATATATGTTTATCCAAAGGAATATCTAATTACCAGAATTCTAAATAATATAAACTCATTTTAATAAAAACAGATAAAAAAAGTTAAAAAAAAAAATGAAATATAGTTTTCTTAAAATTCTTGAACATTGCTTTCCTTCTACGTTTATTATTTTCTTCTCTTTATCTTTAGACCCGTTATTATGATTTTACGTATTTCTACATTGCATGTGTATGTGCATATATGTGGACATGTATATTTATGATTTTATAGCAATCAATGGTTATTTTAAAGTATACCCAATAGAATTATAAAAATTAATCATTTAATATTTAGCAATCAATGAAACAATTGTAGGTAATGTTGAGATACTTTTCATCGTTTACTCATAATTACTTAAAAATTATAAATTAACAAATATTTCTGAGTTTTACATAACTTCACTCCATCTATAATTTCTAATTACGAATTTTTAAACAATTTATACGTAAACCATAAAATTTAATTAATTCCAGAAAAAAGGCGTGCCTACGAGCTGCCGCGAAAACACATGATTTTATTAAATGTTTTTGACAAGTGTAACCAAATAAAATTCATGAATTTAGCGTACTAACAACAACAAAAGCTTTTACAAAGAAAAGCTTCAAAATCCTGAACGTTTTTAGCTGTTTCTTGAATTGTGATATTTTAACAGAGCTCTAACCCCAGTGTTTTTCTTCTTTTTTTTCCCAAAACCCAAATATAATTTTAGATAAATCGTTGGAATCAGGAAGTATACATCGTTCAAAATGTCAGCAAACAAACGAACGCATCATGCATTTTTCTTCCTTGTACGAACAAAAGAAAGTATTGTGATCTCGAAAATTTCGATTTTCAGATTTCAACGGAAAATCCATTTTGACCATCCCTGAATCCGTTTTGCCTAGTTTCGACGTGACGTCTGTACGTACATACATACGTATACGTATGTGCTTATGTATCTCGCATAACTCAAAAACAATTAGCAGTAGGATGTTGAAATTTCGGATTTAGAACTGCTGTAACATCTAGTTGTGTACCTCCCCTTTTTATTGTAAGTGATTGGGTCAAAAGTGTTCACAAAAGCCCAAAACCCAAATGTTTTGGATAATAAGATTTTATTGAGTGCTTTTCAACGATATATCATAAGTGTTACTTATTTTCATTGGTTCCATATTTATAGCCAAATGAAATTTTAATTAATGAATACGTGGATCTTTCAAGGAGGAAGCACATCGGTTTGAATCAGACTTCATATCCTTTTTTTTTAAATTTAAATATATTGATTTATTAATAGTTATTAACTTCTGATTGCAAAAAAGGTTTTACAATTAATAATAATTCAATAATAACAATAAAAAAAATATCAGAAGTTATTAATGGAGTAAAACTATGTTCTTTTAAAAATGTGTACATGTAATTTAAAAGGCGTAAAAGGAAGTCATGTAATGTACACATCAGATTTTTTATCAACATTCTTTTATTCTATAAAAATACTAACTACTTAACTAAAGTCTCAGAAAAAAAGATTTTGACTGACCAGGAGTTTTATGAATTTTATCGCGAAAAACAACAGGATATTTCGGCTCTACATATTAATATTGCATGAAAATTGCAGTTAGATTACTGTAGTTATAACTGTACTTATATAATTCAGAATTGAATACTAGCAGTATTCCTGTCGTTTTTTAACTTTTAATCTTTTCCAAGAGTAAAACCTCTAATAATAATTTTAACAAGTTTTTTTAAATGTAATGTAAATACAGTTTAATCATTCTTTCTTTAAACAGCAATGCTCAACATTGTGTTTGAAAACATCAGGAAAAAAGAATAAGTTTTTAAAGGGACAATTAAAATAAAGGTACGCTAGATACTTTCTTTATTTAGTCTGGCTGCACTTGGGATGACATTCCTCAAAGCTTATAGTACAGATATAATTTATTGTGATATCTTTAAAATAAAGTGTTCTTAATACCAATTGCACTCTTAGATTTATCCACAAAATCTTCAGACTTTAAATTTGAATTTTTGGTAAAAATTACTGGAGTGTGAAAAGAAAAAAGATGTACTTATCTAAAGTACAGATACTTATCTAAAGTCAAGTACTTATCCAAAGGAAACAGAAGATATAAAAAGTTCCATTCATTACTTAAATATTTAATACGATAGATATTTCTCCTGTATTAACTCTATTAACTTTTCTTCTTTCAATTGTATTACTAAACTTGACAGATATTCGTTCCCCTTTTCCTGTTTAGCCTCCGGTAATTACCTTTCAGATAATACTTCAGAGGATGAATGAGGATGATATGTATGAGTGTAAATGAAGTATAGTCTTGTACAGTCTCAGGTCGACCATTCCTGAAATGTGTGGTTGATTGAAACCCAACCACCAAAGTACACCAGTATCCACGATCTAGTATTCAAATCCGTGTAAAAATAATTGACATGACTAGGACCTGAACGCTGGAACTCTCGACTTCCAAATCAACTGATTTGGGAAGACGCGTTCACCACTAGACCAACCCGGTGGGCAAGATATTCGTTTTTGGGACCCCTGGGATGAAAGGGTGAGATGTTATCACGGAGATTGGCGGATCTTTGATTGACAGATTTTATCTATGAATTTAAGTCTGGTTAGCAAGAAGTATAGTCATTCTCATTAAAAAGTATCTTATTTCTAAGAAAAATTTCGATCTGGTCAGGTCAGGTCAAGTCAAGCTAACATTCATCTTTAAACACCATTTGAAATATTTAAAAATTAATAAAATGAGAGAAATGTTACTTTACTTGTAGGGAAAAATGTATTGAATTTATATAAATGTAGTGTAACTTAACCGTAATACAATATCACATACTTACAACCTTTTTTTCCCCCGATGAGTCTGAGGAACCCTATTTACGGGCGGAGTGTCGGACTCGCTAACAGGTTCCACTAGATGTTATTAAGAGAGAGTATTTGTGCCTGCGCCCTACCAACCAAACCTCATATTTCACCGATCCTCCTCTACCGGGGTCAGGTACACAGTTAAGCTTTGTTCGTCCCCGGGGGGTGCCTTTTGGCCAGAAAGGTCCAGAGTCTCTGGACCTTTCTGGCCAAATAGACGGCTTCATCACCGTCTACATACGTACAACCTATTTTTTTTTTAAGCTCCGGGACCACCATTAGGAATTGCTTCAGAAGATGAGATGAATGATTGGTATTGTTTGTGAAAATGCCAAGCTGACCGGGATTCCAACCCGGGACCTCCAGATGAAAGGCCGAAACGCTACCACTCGCACCACGGAGGCCGGCACATACTTATAATCTGGTTGACGATTTCGCAACAAAAAAAAGGATTGTTTCACAAAGTTACATTTTAACAACTGGAAAGTATTAAGTTAATTAAAATGTCAACGATCAAAACCACAGTCGGTGAACTGGGTTTCCATTAGTTATCTAAGGTAAGTTCACTGACTGCAGTTAAGTGGAATGCATGATGTAAATGACTGCATGCTGTTGGATTTTTTTTTTGTTGAGAATGATGGCCATATTAGAACAACTTAATTTTTTATTAAAAATAATATCATTTTGATAGTAATAATGACAGGAATAAATATGACTGCTACCTGAACAGATTCATGTGAACCGGCTTATACTCTTTATCCAAGAAAACGCACATCAATTCGGTATAACTAGAAAAATTAAAACCTTAATAATTCATATGCTAGATGCAAAAAGAAATAAAACTATTTTTTTTTTTTAAATCTGTTGAATTTAGTAATCATTAAAGAATTCTAAGCGTAGGGGATATCTTGAAAAGAAATCTATTTACTTCTTTTGTAATCATTTTTTCAAGGCATTTCAATTGATAGTGACAAATGTGTTTTACGGACGAGTTCTAAACTAAGAACAATATGAGGTTTATGTATTAATTATTAAATTATTATTTTTTATCTTCCAGTCGGAAAGTTTTTATTCTGTAAATAAAAAAGGTAAATTTGATAACATTGTGATTTGTTTATGTAATTTTTTTTAAGGAGAATTTTCGTTTTTCTTAATTTTTTTAATTGCTGACGAATTATTTAGTAATAGGAGATACAGGGATGGATTGTATATAATTCCATTTAGCTAATGACCAATTTCATTTAATTTTAAACCCTCCCCCCACTGACCCTGATATTTTTGCCGTGTTTTTGTCCATCCATCTGGTAAATACATCATTATAATTGTTGTACGTGTGGTGGATTACTTCCACACCAGTCATCATACAATTTTTTTTTTTTTAATGTTTATTGCATTAATGAACAACTCTACCTTCATTCTGTCTCATATTTTTATTATAACTTTCCAATTTTTAAAATTTCATTTTCTAAGTAAATTTACCAAATAAAATAAAACTTCTTGAAATGTCTTCGTTAATTTTAAATAACCTATTTATTTCAACTATTTGTATGTGTACCTAAAACTTTTCAGGATACTGATTTTAAATGAAAGGTTTTTAAAATATTTTTTTAAAAATAATAATGGATACCTCTTTCGATTGCAGTCCTAAAATTCTACATTCTATTTATTGATTCTAAAAATGTCGGAAAATGTATAAGAAATAATAAGAAAATAAATATATTTACCTGAGTTATGGGTTTATGCCCGCAGTGCGAAGTGTTAGATGAAGCTTTTCATATGCTATATGAATGCATGAAATATGGTGAGAAGCGTAACGAGATCATTTATCGACAGTACATTCTTGGGTCAGTGCTGAATTTACATCAGAACTGGGGTATCCAGGCTGAATGTTGTATAGTTGAGAAATTCGGAGGAGTTTTCGTCCCGTCTGGGTTTCCTTTGTCTTTTTTGTTTTTATTGTTCTTGTTTCCATTTTTTTTTTTGTTAATTCTTTACTAGTTATGTAACGGTTTATGTTTTGTGTATTTTCGTTTTATTTCAAGTTGTGTGTCGGACTTGCTTTTACCTCCTCGTATAGGTGTAAGTGATTTCAGTTCCTTCACTTAATCGGTTGCGCGCGATTCTTATTTAAGAGTAACTGGAATGTATTTTGTTTCTACGTGTCCAGCTTTGTTAGAAGCACACCGATGGGAATGTCACTTGCTGCATTCGCATCGCCTGGCCGAGGCAAGACTGCATTATGTCTATGTCTGGTTTTTGAAGATTACCGCCGGTAAAGCCCATTAGGAGTAGCTACGAAGGAGGTGGCTTGGCGACCGGAAACATCATATGGTGGGTGCCTTATCCTTCAGGGTCAGGATTATAGTATAGCTAGGTAGGTTTTCATTAAAAGACTAAAAAAGCTGACAACACAGTTGTACAACTTTCCCGTCACGCGGGTAAAGACACGTTCCGGAAAAGTCCTGCAACTGTCGATTTCTGATACTCGGCTTACATATACAAGTTAATTTAAAATATTTATCATTTTATTTAAGTTCAATATTTTTTCTTATTTAATTCAATGATTCTAATTAAAGAGCAAGCGCATACTGTGTTTAATTTGCGTGGGTATGGCGGTACTAGCGGCGACGGTCGGCAGTAACTAAACTAATATAATTTTACAACTTACATAGAACAAATTGCGCTTGTACGGTCGACAGACTGGTTAGCCGCAAGGCTTAACACAGTAGGTACCGATGCAAACGGGCGATCGAGTTGGAGACCCAACCACAGCGAGTTACTCTTTTACACTTTAAATATTATTCATTTATTTAATTCTACCGCTCACCTGTGATGTCACAACATAGCAGTAGTTTAGAGCATTTTTTGGGTTAAGAGTGGTATTCTGAAAAATATTTTTTGCAAACATTGTTACTTTTTAATTGATATCAAATGTGCCCAAAAAAATATGACCTTAATTAGGCGACATCTCAAGATACTGAGGGAGACCTTGTTCTACAGCCTCACCCCTTTGACCTTTTAAGTTGAAAATTTAACGGCATCAATTGCCTATAGAAGTAATCTGATGAAGTTTGGTCAAAATCGGTCCTGTATTCTGGAGAAAAATGTGATTTAGAGGCCAACACCAAACACGTATATACGAACATTAAAATCCGGGAAATTCCAGTTCCGGTTTCATCCGGTTTTTTGGGTTCCTTATATGTTCAAACGTCAAGATCCGGTGAAAATCGCATGTGTCAAAATTGAACCGATTACAATACTTTCCCTTCTAGAGCTATAGAAAATCTGTTATAGCGCTATCAAACGGAAAAATAAAATTGAAGATATTAAACATAAAAAATAAACAAAAAAAAAAAACAATAAATTGTATTCGTATCAGAAAATATCGCCAGAGTAAAACTGATGTTGCGTAATTTTTTTGTGTAATCGCGATGGATTACAAATGCATTTTATGGAAGTACTGGATTATTATTGTTCGGTTATGTATGATTTATTTTGTATAAATACAAAGCTAATTTTTTTGTGGACTGAGGAAGTTTGATTATTATCGTATGATCAATTGATATTTAAAAAAAAAATTAATCCATTAATATAAACTAATATTTAAAATGACTACATGAAACAATTAATTGAATTGATTATATTAAATAAATTAAATATGTATGTTTTAAATAAGTAAAAATTAAAAATCTGTATGAAGTTTAAATAAGTATATGTAGATGGAATTAATTTTCGATGATATAATGCGAATTTTTAAATATTATTTTCTTTTTATAATTATTTTTTTATTATTATTATTATTATTATTATTATTATTACTCATATTTTACAAAATGATGATTATGTCTTTTAGATACAAACATTTTCTTTTGGTGTATCGTGACTATTGTAATTGAACAAGTAGTTATGAATGATGTTATCATGAAGGGATAATTAATACCCTGCCGATAATTATCCAGTATATTTCTCATCGAGACATTATTATACTCTATATAGAGTATAATGATAAACTTGATGCTAAGGAAATATTAGAAAATTTGACCAGTGATGAGAATCTATGTCTTAGAACACAATTAATTATTCTATAAACATTATTAACTAAACAATACCATAAATAATTGTAATTACCATAAATAATTGTAATTAACATAAATAATTGTAATTAACATAAATAAAATCAATCATTTTAGTTTTTTTTGTAGTAAAAATCTAAAAAACATAATTAAATCAATAACCAATCAATTGTTTTACCATATGTTTCGCCTTTAGCTTTGCTTATCGCAAAATAAAGTAATATGTTTAACTAAGTTGATAATTTTACAGGATTAACATTTTTATTTTATTTTAAATACTTCATTAGAAAGAAATAACTTTTTTACTGAAGTAAAGTTTGGTATATCGAAATTCTGAAATTTTTTTTTAATTTGTTGAAAATATTATATCCTAAATCGGTTTACTTTTTTTTTTAATTCATCCTGATCGAGGAAATTGCTAAAAAAAAGGAACGCACTCGATGATTATTTCAAGTTAAATAATTACCTGGATTTCCGTCAAGGTAAAAATAAATTAATCTTAAATTTCCTTTTTAAAGATAAATAATTCTTTCATAGTTAACCATCGTACTGAAAAATACAATTATAAAACTGGGTAATGAATAATTCGTTCCATAGTGTATTACTCGATTCATCAAACGGTTAGTTTTAGTTTTTTTCATTTCTCTTTCTTATCATTGATAGAAGATTAATTATAGATGCTGCCTATCTTTACTAACCAAAATGCTAATCATTTTTTTCTATACATCATTTCTCATAAGCTAGAAAGTCATCCAGAACTTCATAATTTTTTTTGTATTTTTTATTAAAATGGATACTTATATTCTCGAGCAAGTACTAAGTTTTTTTTCTGTTTGGACAAATTGTTCATTGAGAATTGGTAAATAGGGAAGATGTGAGTCAATGAATTAGGGAATTCAAGTTCAGGTTTTATCATAAGAGACAACTACTTACTTTGAAGAACCTCAGTTTGGATACAGAAAAGAAACTAATAGGTCTAAAAAGAACTGTATTTGAAATGTCGCTTTCTTAGCTTAGAAACGTTTACCTTGGGATGAAATGAAGGAAAAAAAATTTGGAGCCATTTAGGAGGATAATGTCGCGGATAAATTAGACAAAAGAATAAAAGAAAAAAGAGGTACTTCAAACAATGGAGGACGTAAACCGGATTTAAAAACGTTAAAACAAAAGGCATTCTTGATTATGACATTTATTCAATAAAAATTTTACGGTTAATATTCTAAATGGAGTGATTCTTGAACATTGGGCTAAAGGAAGTCCTCAGTAAAAACTTCTAATACAAGTTGCCATAGATGTTGAAGTACATAATTACAAAAATTGAAGCGAGTGGTTAAAGATGGATAACTGCCAACTAATAGTTAGATTGAATTAATAAAAAGAAGAATTTAGAAAATCTTTTAATATTTTTAACGTAAAGAATCGACTAAAATAAATAGCTACTCTCCAAAATGTACTCGAAGCTGTTTCTTAACTGTTATTCTAGATCTTAATATTTTCACTAAAAAACTTGAGTAATAACTCGATAACTCTACCTCAACTTCTTCTAACTGTATTAATGTAACACCATCATTTTCAGCTGTCTTCTGTCTTTTCCATAAATATTTAGGTATCAAATAAAAAAATATACTGATTCCAAAGAACTTAACAGCGTAACATATTTTTTCTAGTAATTTTTGTATAATTTATCACTTTTTTATGTAGTTAATATATCTGAATAATTCCGTTATCTTTTTACCGACTTTTCAAAGAAAAGTACGGTTACTTTTTCGGAATCCGACAGCCGTGACTCTTCACGGGTTATTTTGAATTATTTCTTGCCATAGTTTTAATTTATTGCTTCTCAAAAAGTAATAATTCATCTTCTAAAATTAAAAAAAAATTGGTAAAAGTGGCTGTCGGATTCAGAAATTAAAAATATAATCTAACCAAACTTAACCTACCTCGCTAACCTTGAATAATTAATAGTAATGTTTGGATTATTTAAATATTAGATTCGGTACTTTTCAGTTACTTCTCTGACTTATTTTTTTTTTACTGCTTCGTAAAAAGTAATAATTCATCAGTTAAAATAATAAAATTGAAAAAACTGACTGTAGGATTCCGAAAAAGAACCAAAATTCGATATTACTTTCGATCGCACGGTGGGATTGGAGATGAAAATGATTTTCTTTACGTTTTTAGGAAGAGGAGTACGAAAATACCATTCACTTAAAGTATAATTTCCTTATTTATAGACTTGTGTATAACATTATGGTTCGAAAATTTCCAAAACTACTCCATCAATTTTATTGAGGTTTAGATATGTTGTAGTACTGCATCTGAAAATTTTATGAAGATTGGTTTTGTTCTTTAGTTACGCTCAATTTAAGAACAAAATACTTGAGGTTATGTTAAGTGTGTACTGTTTTTTTCATATGCGCCTATATACTGAGTCACAGTGATTATACTCTGAAAATCAGTACGTTTCTGACTACGAAATAGCG